>NC_088304.1:11357141-11661477 GCF_032854445.1 Liolophura sinensis | reverse complement strand
ATGACGGTAAATTTTGTAGATTTTGTTACTATAAGTGTCAACAAACCCAAGCTTTTAAGGACATTACTTTGTACATATATCACCAACAACCCGGGGCTTTCAAGCGTATGGCTTGGTCATATGTCACCAACAACCCGGGGTTTTCAAGCGCATGGCTTGGTTATATGGCACCAACAACCAACATTTTAAGCGCCTTGTTTGATCACATAGCACCAACAACCAAGTTTTCAAGCATATTACTTAGTCAATTAATACCAACAACCAAGTTTTCAAACGCATTGTTTGGTCATATAACACCAAAAGCCAAGTTATTAAGCGCATTGTTTGTTACATAAAACATCGACAACCCCAAACTTTTAAACGCACCGATTGCTATGCCAAGCAATATGTCAGCATAAAATAAAACAAATCGAAGATTCATTTGTTATATCGGAAGAACACATTTGTTGATATTGTTTTCTATGCATATATTCTTGTTTGTTGTTATCATCTGGTATGATCTATCTTTAAACCATCAACGTCATAGGTTTGGGAAGCATCCTTGATACCATACAGTTTCCTGACACTGCGGAATTTTCGCAGATCCTCTCAGATGTACAGTACCTTAATTTGACAATCCCTTCATGTATTTAACCGGGTGCAGTGTTTTTCTTGTCGCTTCGTTTGCTTTCCACAACCCACACACCCGACGTATATTCTGTCAATCAGCAAGTTGTTAGTATGACTTAAAACACCAAATACAAAACATCAAGAAAAGCAAGTAATCACGAATTTATTCTATAACATATAAACGCAAAATACTTACACTTTGCATTTTGACAGCACTTGAGGCACAGAGTGTTAAAATTAATGATGTTGCGATCACACTCACGAACCTTCTGTATTTTTTGCATCATGATTATGCACTGCGATTTGAAATGAAAGTTTTAACTTAACATCGTTTTAATGGGATCAAACATAAACCTTGGTTTTATGCTGTAAGCTGCAACAAACACCCCAGTTGTGATGTATAGCTACACTAATGCATTCACTATTTAGCATGTGCGTCAGTAACCCAACACTTGACTTGAAACACCGAATAAAAACTGGTTCTAAACCTTGATTTTAAACTGAAAACATCAACAAAAAAACAATTGTGATGTAATTATACAAATGCATTCAGGCGCGTCAGTAGGTCAACAGCAAGTTTTTAGTATATGACTTAAAACACTAAATCGACTTAAATCGTCATAAATTAAGGAACATCAGTCAATATATGTAAAGTCTGTCACGAAAATCATTCTGAAAGGAGAAAGAAACTACTTAATTTTTGCCTTTTGCAGATCGAGGGGCCTCCCGTGGCCGAGGGGGTTCGCACGCCAGCACAGTGCAATGACCCAGAAGCCTCCTACCTGTGCGTTCCCCGTGAGTTCCAGTCCAGCTCCAGCTGGTTTCCTGTCCGCCGTACGTGGAAAGGTGTGGCACCAACATGCTGATGGTGGTGGAATTCCCGCGGGCTCTACCCCATTTCCTCCCACCATAATGCTGGCCGCCATCGGTGAAGTGAAATATTTATGAGTACTCGTAAAATACCGGGGCCTCCGTGACTCAGTCGGTTAGCGCGCTAGTGCAGCGTAATGACCCAGGAGTCTCTCACCAATGCGGTCGCTGTGAGTTCAAGTCCAACTCATGCTGGCTTCCTCTCCGGCCGTACGTGGGAAGGTCTTCCAGCAACCTGCGGATGGTCGTGGGTTTCCCCCGGGCTGTGCCCGGTTTCCACCAACCATAATGCTGGCCGCCTTCGTATAAGTGAAATATTCTTGAGTACTGCGTAAAACACAAATCAAATAAAATAAATAAATAAATCCTAAAACACCAATCAGATAAAGCAAACAAATAAATTCTTACAGAACGTGATGCACATAATGTAAATAAATGATTTACTCAGATCACAAAAACCAATTAGTCATCTGTTGCCTTGTCAAAGTACACTGGGATTCAAAGCGAAAGTTTTATTTTATATTTCGCTCTGACTGAGAGCAAACATAAAGCTTAATTTTTATGCTATAAACTGCACTGAGACGCCTATAGTTATGTAATCATTAACGGGTTCAATATTTATAAAGATTGCCTGTGTCGGTGAGATATTCCATCTGCCACATCATGAGGATAGCTACAGGGGCTATCTGTGGTTTCTCCAAGCTTCTTCCATCCATAAACCTGTCGGCCGTGACATATGAGGTTAAACATTTAAGAGTACAGATCTCAACATCAGCCTAATGTAAATAAATCAACAAGCATGACGATGTGATGCACACTCTCTCACCCCACCCCCCCCCCCCCCCCCCATCCTTGTGTACAAAGGTCCCACAAGCAGCGAGAATTGGGAAATCCACAAAATCCCCTATCCAAGAACGTTTTAGAGCCCGAAGCTCATGTGTCCTGGTTATTGAAAGACAAACGGACCGCACCCTATCCCCTCCTAAGGCCAGCTGTTTCGTCAACATAATCAAACGTGTCCGTCACACGTACGGATGTATGTTTCAGGACATAGATTCAATGAACTATTGGGGCTGCGCAAATGACTACACTACTGCTTATGGGCACCAAGGTCCCACAAGCAGCGAGAGTGGGGAAATCTACAAAATCCCCCTGTCCAAGGGCGTTTTTGAGCACGAAGCTCGTGTGTCCTGGTTATAGAAAGGATCGCACCCTATCCCCTCCCACGCACCCAAAACCCAGCTGCTTCTTTAATACTGTCAAACGAGTCCGTCACACTAAGATGACAATTCAGTCTATCAGTACATCTGCACACGAGCCGGTGAAGGTAACAAATATATCTTCGTAACACTGTAAAAGGAGAAGACGGGCAGACCAGGTGCCGCACCTTACGTGGACATCTGTTTGAACTAATGGTACATAATAAAGGTCACTTGGCTCACTCAGCCAAAGCTTGATCGTCCCAGCTAATCGACTGTTGATTGGAAAGCCTGCTCCCTTTAATCAAGATACCATGTAGGCCTGCCTGGAGAATTCCTGTGCCATATTTACGTATTTATTTTGATTGATGTTTTCATACCTCCTCGACTCAAGAATGTCTCCCCTCTACAACGGGGACCTTTAGCAGCTTGCTCCTCAGCCCAGTTCTAACGTGTACACAATTTCATTTAAATCGCTACAAAACCTTTTTCAAAAATTTTCTGACAGATGACACATAAATCCCAGCCAAAAAAGTAAATAATTCAACCTAAATTTCCCTTGGCGACATAGGATCCTTCAAAAAATAGCAGTAACTCCTGAAAACGAACCGTAGTTATTAGTTAGAAAGCTATATTATGTTGTTATGTAAACCTTATTAAACTTTCATTTATAAACATGCTAAACCCCGAACACTCTCTCACTCATTTATAAACATGGAATTTTGAAATTCAAGGTTTGTGGTGGCCATTAAATTTGATGAAGGAGTGTATTGTCATGAACGGCCTTTAAATATTTAATGACAGCATCTCCACAAATTCTGTCGGATATTTTATGTACCGTACACAGCACACAAGGTACAAAACTGCCATCCAGAATAATATTGTGTATTGGATGTGATGACCAGTGTGAAAAATACTTGGTTTCTTTAAGACATGCAGTTAATTTACTAAGGATTAATTAATTGAACAAAGTCATTGACTGGCTTGCACTTTTTAACTGATGTGTACATTCCATTCTCAAAGTCAACAAATATATTTAAGAGTCTCATGATTAAAATCTGCAAATGGGACTTCAACCTGTCAGATGGATGAGTTTAATTCGGGCTGTTTGGTCCTCCCTGTCTACCTTTATTTCCATGGATTTGCGTGAGGCTAAAATTTCTTTAATTAACCGATTTTTAAATGTGGTATTTGCCATTGCCGTAAGGTAGAAAATTGTTCTCTGGGTTTGCCCAGAAGAAAAACCTTTCTAAAGGTCAGCAGGATATCCCCCACACTTAGCCGAATAAGAAATTAAAGATGAAGATGGATGACAAAAACAAGTGACAGCTTCAGACGCAACTCTTTCCCCATCTTTTAGTGCATCACTTTTTGTTTTCATTGTTAGCGTGAGTGGTGAGCAGGATACGATACACTTTGTGTCTCAGTAAATTGCAACTGATATCACGTCATTTTTCTACATAATGCAGCTTAAGCCACGTCACTTGGGAGACACGTACGTTGCTACGTCTTAAGCATACACATTGCCATGTGCAATTCGTATAAACGTTTAAATGCAGGAGAAAAAATGACAAGAGGCTGTATTAAATTAGTTGCATGTTAACATTTGCCACTTATCACGCTATCGTCGCTGCTCTAATTTTCCTTTGTGTACTGTATAGTCTTCTATATTGTTAGCGTTTGCCCACCACCTACATCAGCACTCATCGTATTCATATTGTAATGGTTCTTTACTCACTATTGTCTGATCTGATGTGCATTAAGTTTTCTGTAAGGTATTGACCAAGCAATGTTTATCCATGGCGTAGAATCGGTGTCATAACATGGCGGATTCAGAAGTAAACACTCCGTGTCTGAGACGATTAAAGTAAAACTAACATCTCTGCAGCTGTGCCCCTAATTCCGCTCAAGCCACGGCGTTTATGTCGTATAAGTCGTTGTTTCTTAAGCATGTACATGAACAGACGTAGTAAAACCAAGACTGGGCTAAACTGTGTCCGGTGTTCACCAGTTATGTATGACCACTTGCTAACTATCACACTGCCGTCGCTGCTCTGGTTTTGCTCTCCCTGCAATAATCGTTTTTTCAGTAGTATACTTTCATTCCATTCGTTTCATTTTTGTTTCACGATCTATATATTGCTATACATATTTAGCGTGTGTCCAGTAGTTCGTGTAGCGTAGCTCACAGTCCTACATGCACAGATATCTAGACACAGCCACCTTGTGACCTACGGTTTTATAGGATGATATACCGTATTGCTACATGTAAGTACACAGGCTCACTGACGGTGGTGCACGTACTGTAAGTTCTACAAGAAAGTATGGCCAACTGAACTCAAATATACTTCGTCATACCCTCAAGCCAGTATGACCTAGTGTTACTTCAAGACACCGTTCACCGACGAAGTGTAGTCCCGGGGGAACTTTAATTTTGTGTAAGACGCTACATATATACTAGAAGAAGGAAATCTTGGTGATTAATACTCCTTTGTGAGTAGTGATTAATACATACGTTTGCCTCAGTTGGTTAGTGCGCTAGCGCAGCGTTATGACATAGGAGGCTCTCACCAGTCCGGTGACTTTGAGTTAAAGTCAATCTCATTCTGGCTTCCTCTCCGGCTGTTCGTGGGAAGGTCTATCAGCAACCTGCGGATGGGTGGGGTTTCCCCCGGGGTTTTACCAGGTTTCCTCCCACCACAATGCTGGTCGCCGTCGTATAAGTGAAATATTCTTGAGTATGGCGTAAAACAGCAATCAAATAAATAAATGCACACATTTGTGTCACGAGGTGTCACACATTTTGAAGCTCACTGCAAAGGTCAACAAAGGTCCACAAATGTCAAGACAACAATTCCTTGGCAGCCCTCGTATTTCATGCCACCCTTTATCAACTAAGCTTGGTTCTCAGCGGTCACTAAGAGTGCGATTCCTCCCACCAAATTGTTGGCCGTCGTGGTATAAGTGAAATATTCTTGGAGAATTCCGGAGTTGCAACTGTATATTGTTATCCATGCCACTCGCAGAGTGAGATAGGGTCCATATACAAATTACAAGCAATTGACAGCGCCCGTGCGATAGTGCGCAGTCAGCTGTTCCTTGAGGACCATTGGATTTCGGTCAATCTTTTGTATATACATGAACATCACAAGTAACAAAAGGTTCCTCACTGCCTAAGGTCAGTGGTTCATCCCGGGCACTCTAGTTTCTTCCATTCATAAAATCAGGCGGCTATCGCTGAGAGGAAATTCGTGAATATGGCGTTAAACATATAAAATAAATATGAACATAAATAAATATATACACTTATAATACTAAGAAAATGTGAAGTGTCACACGCCTTGAGTCTTCGGCATGATGCTTCAGTGGCGGCAGCAGTTAATTTACAATCTCGCCCCGCTACAAAAAGAAACAATATATATGAAGTACGACGTATAACCCCCAAACATACATACATGTGAAGAAATACGTTGAAAACAGCTCCTTCATTTTCAACATTTCCCATTTTATGTAGTGGAAGACATACAGAACAAAGAGTAAACCAGAGCAACGACGACAATGTGATAGTTGGCAAATGGTCACACGTATTTTAAAGACGTACGTCAGTCTTACTGAGGAGACACGAAAACAACAAAACCAGACAGTTAATCAGTGGTACATGTATGTATAGAGAGAGATGATCTTTTCTTTACGATTCTTCGCAAAAGTTTTACATCATACCAAATTGACAAATTCGTTTGTGACAATAAAAGGCCATTGAGTAAAACAGATGATATCTATCGAGCTTTGCCTATATGTGTTACCATACCATTGTGACGTATGACTATGCGTTTGGCTAAAGTTTATCGTTCACTCGATAGAACTCTCGTGTTTTCTATATAAAAGTGCACAGTTTATGGCAGAAAAATATTCTAAAGTCTTTCTGCTTTCATTTTTTTTTTGGCTAATTTTCAGCTGTTGTTCTCCATAAACAGTGACAAATTTTCATAACCAGGCAGAGTTTATGATTGATTTATGTTGGTGTTATTTTCTCACAAATATATATATATATTTATATTAGGTACTCATGGAAATGTTTGTCGAGGTAAGGCTTATTATGGTTTTCATAAATCGATGTTTGTCTATGGAATGTTCCAGGTTATGTATACTCTTGTCTATCCCGACGGTAAAAGACTGGCCGTTACCGCAGATATGTTAGGACATGAATTATAACATTTGATGTTTCATGCCGTACTCAAGAATATTTCACTTATATGATGGCGCCCAGCATTATAGTGGTAGAAAATTGGACACAGAGCCTTAAGGTTTTTCAGTGTGTGGTCAAACTAATGACGTCTTTATTACACGAAGGCTCTAGCCTAAAACCATGGTTAATCGCCGATTAAACCTTCCCACTTCCGGTAGTTTTTGTTCATTTTCTTGAAAACAAGACCATAAAAGACTTATATTAGCACATTTTACTAATGTAAAGTAAACCAACGTTACGAAGTAATACAAGACACAAATTTGAAATCAAATAAACGTACAAGGCAATCTTTCCAACCAGTCCGTCGTTATACATTAGCATTTTACCCAACAATAATGAGAAAATATGAGCTGGATTTGAAAGGATGATAGCAACATTCCCGAGTACGGCTACCAAGAAGGTGCAACGGTAGCACCCATTATTCTGTTCTAGGCCAAGATGGAACCTTTTACCTTTAACTGAACCCTTTGTGCAACGCAGCACTCCTGGCTTAATATTTGCAAACACGCCACATAAACCTTTCATTTTTTGTGTGCGTGTTTGCTTTACACTGAACATTTAAATGTTTTCTGGGACAGTTCGAATATCGGTGAGCGTGTTTTGTCTTCTCTACGCGTCGACAAGCATTCGTATACCAGTCGTCAACCAAAGTGGACGTTTCCTTCATACCATGGCGATGGCATCGTGTCATCACTTCTTGCAATCGTGCCATCGCTTCGTGCGATGATGATCTGATCCGGTTTTCATAATTACGTGATCTGTCAGACCTAGACAGGGAGTTAGACCTTGCTTCAGATGTATAGTGTAGCCACATGGCTCTGTTTATATACAGAAGAAGTCTATTCAACCCGGGGTCCAAATTTGGAACGCACAACGATAACAGAAAAACCCTGACCTCTATATAGGCGGAGTTTTCTTCGCCTGGATGGGATATAACGCTGTCTGGAAGAAAAGGTCCATGCTGACCTTTGTTTAGTGAGATTTGTGCTCGCTTTATATCGATGTGAGTATACACTCTTAAATCCGCATTTCAGTTGACATGGATTCTTTTGGCGATCACTCCATTGCCTTGAGTGGATTCCTCAAAACAAGATTCTCCCCCGAAAACGATTTTTGTTAGGCTGTCTCTTGCACAGAAGATAATATTCACAATCATCCGGTGAATCCAGATCATATATTCACAACATCAAAATTCATTCAACAGCACAGACAGTAAAACCTGAGCAGCGACAACATTGCAATAGCTGGCAAATGGTAATACGTAGCCGGTGAAATACGACCTCGTGTCAGGGTGAAGCAGAGGAAACTTCTGTACAAAATCTTGAGTATGTATGGGGACGGTGTCCAGTCCATGGAGAACACGGTACATGACGAGCTCCAACACGTGGTCGCCTGGCTGAAGAGTCGAGGATGACAACCTGTCAATATGGACGAAGTTTTCCACCCTTCGCTTATCAATATTTTGATGATTCTGATGACTGAAATGACGTGTGCAATTCATCTCGGTGACAAAATATGTATGCGTTACTTTTGAGTGAGTAAATACATGTATTTGTACGGTCGTAACTTTGCTGCTCTGACCAGTACAATACGTTTAGAGCTCATGCATACGGGTATGGAAAATACATGTCTGTTGCATTCTAGTGAGTTGTACAGCTTACTCTTGTGAGTGGAATACGTACACATAGCTCATCCAGTTGATGAAAATACGTGTACGTTACATTCTTGCGAGTAAAAGTCTCAGCTTGTACAGGTTGTTATGGTGAATAGAATACGTATATAAAGCTCACCGCGTCGATGAAAACATACAAGTTACATTATATGAAGTGAAATATGTATACGGCTTATTCCGGTGAGTAGAATGATAACGTGTATAAAGCTCGTCCCGTTGAAGAAAATACACGAATGTTGTATTCTAGTGAGAATAATATCGGTCGACAGATGTTTACAGAGCTCATCCGGGCGATGATACGTGGACCTTACATTCCGCCCCGGAGGCCTGCTATATATGTTTACTTGAGCTTATATATCGCATTTAATAATTGTTCAAGCATATCACGCTGAGGAGTCCTTAGGTGTGTATATGTATAACATGTGGCCGGGAGTCCAAGCCGCAAACGTGCTGCCACCACTCAAATATCATGCCGAAGACACCAGACATGACACACCAGCTGCACCCAGTCACATTTACACTTGCCGCCGAGTTTCACTCAAGTAACTGCTTATAGACACCAAATACCAAGCGTGTGAAAGGTCTCCAGTATATTACCGAAGGTCGGCGATTTAGTACTGGCACTCCGTTTTCCTTGCCCATAACAATCGCCACCGTATAAGTGAAAATCTGGAGTGGGGCGATAGACAACAATCATGGAATCAATGAATACTGCCACCAAATTCTTGAGAAAAGAGGTCCAAGTTTGATCAAGACCCGGAGAAAAACAGTATGTGGTTTTGATGGCATGTTGAATTAATTCCGTAGAAATGCAACAGGACACAAAACGTGACGTGGAAATATATAAATATACATTTCTACACAAATGATGTTCTTTATAAACAAATAAACTCGAAAAATTGAAAATTATATTTTTATTTTCTGACTGGTATTTCTTGGTTTGTTTATTTATTTGCTTCATTATGTATTTATCAATGTCGTTAATTGTGTGCATGCGTTGTTTTATTCAGGATAATTTTTGTCTACAATTAGTTGACAGAAAAATAAATATGGCGCCCCGATCTTAACTAACGTGCAGGTCATGGACGACTCAGTGACTGCGGGAGCTTCCGCACGCTAGGTTGTATTTTTCACTATATTTCCATTCTTAAAGTTAGTCAGTCAGGCAGATCTATTGCAAGAACAACAACAACAAATACACTGAAGTAATAATCTTGTATGGTAGCCACTGAAATATCTACAATCAACAGTGTTAGAAAATACCGGTTAACAAAGTTGGTGGCAAAACTGCGTGTTAAAATAGTTAAAAAAGACAACTGAGCAGTTTGAGTAATTCTGGACAAGAGAATTAATAAATCTAGTCTAATAAATCGCAGGTAATTTATTCCCTTAATTTTGCCATGGTGCCAGTGGGTGTGTAATTTGCTACTATTTAAGTATATCCATGAACAGCTAATATAAAACACTGACGTAAATTGACAAGATGTCGTATTTCACCTCTTATATGTATGATAATGGTTATAACGCCTATAAAGTCAAATGCAGTAAAATGCGCCAACAAACTGTCAATGGTCGTGGGTTTCCCGCAGGCTCTGCCGGGTCCCCTCCCACTACAATACTTGCCGCCGTCGTATAAGTGAATCGTTCTTGAGTAAGACGTAAAACACTAATCAAATAAATAAATAATAAAAGTCTGCTATCTAAATGATGTCAGAACGCAATCTGCTGTGGCGACTGAATATTCTGATAAATGTAGCACATATAATCTAATAATTCAATATTAACACCACATTGCTAGCAAACTTCGTATAAGTGAAACATTCTTGAGTACGACGTAAAACCAGTCAAATAAATGAAGACTTGTTTCGGACAGCTAAGTTTGGTCGGTGACAAAGGATATAGCTTCTAAGTTTTCATATAAAATTTACATACTTAATCAAATAACCATTTTTTAAAACACCATTGACTACACAAAAGTTACTATTGTGTGCATTTTCAGGTACATTCCGTATGGATCAAGGCGTGTTGACATAGCAACATGGAAGTCCACAGAACAGTTCTTTAAGGATTACTGTGACGCCTCAAAGGTAGATCCCCCTGTTGTTTACCGTAATTCCTCTAATTTTTGGGGCATATTGTCTGTTCATTTACATTTATATCATTTTATTCTATAAAAAAATAATTAGAAGAATTACATTTGCTCCGATGGTATCAGTTTTGATTTATTTATGTGTATTTGACTGGTGTTTTTACACCATACTTAAGAATATTTCACATATTGGCCGGCGGCCAGTGTACGGTGAGAGCTATCAGTTTTGGTTTGTGCAAAATACATGTTTATGACGTCATAGGATTGGTTAGCCTATAGAATTACTCAAGAATTAAGAACAATTTCAGATTAGTCCAACTAGAATGCGCCGATAGATATGTATGAGTCGTCTTATGATCTAGCGCTTTCCATCTGTTCATCCCTACTTTTTTGGCCTTATATACTTCTATATCTACAGAACAGTGTCACTTGAAAAAAAATTGTTCAGTTTTTGTCTCTACCGCCGAAACATGTTTGAAACGAGTCACATAGGCTCGATGTGAATACTTCACTTGAAGAACTCCTCAATTTCTTAAGGTTTTGAAACAAGGCGATCAAATGTATATAGTGCGCTCATATACGCCTAGTCTGTCTTTCATTTACTACACTCGAAAAATTAAACTGTTCAGTTTACCAGAAAGTCTGTTGTCTGAGTGATGCTAGAATATATTCTGCTATTGCAGCAGATTATTCTGTTAAATATACTTTTGTTTTAGTGCCAAGGATGATGGGATAGGACAAGTCATTATGCTATCAGTTACATGGTTACTCAGTGACAGGATACGGAAATATATGGTGTTGGTAGCCGTCAGCCGATGCGTTAACCTAACCAGTATAAGGGTTAGTGACACTGTATATTTCCGTATTCTGAGTATCTTTCTAATACGTTTATCCTGTGAAAGACTCATTAATTCAGCGCAGAGGACAGATGTCTCAGCGAATCACATCAGCCATATCACTTTTTCAAATCCGAACAAAAGGAGATAACCTAGTCATCAGACATGTATGGCACATGTTGAAATATACAGTGTCTGGTGTCTTGGTCATGACATTGATAAAAAGTTTGGTATACATGTATGGTGAGGTCGAAGGATGCGCCAAACCCTAAACAAACACCTAAAAAAATACCTAAAAAGAAGAATTTTTACATAATTTTAAATTATAAAAGAAAACAGAAGAAATGCGCTCGTGCACAAATAAATTATTTTTAAAATAAAAAAACAAAACAAAACAAAAAGCAATTCATTCTGAGGAAATAGATTCTGTTTTAATAACGGCCGCAGTGTGTTAACATGGTATGTTCTAGGCTACCTATGACCCGACGGTGACCAGAGGAATGATAGACTACCTACTCCACATCCAGGAAGAGCTCCAAGAGGCGGGGGACGAGGTGTGGCTGAAAGACACGTCCATTAGAGCCACTGTCCAGGAAATTATCGGGGCATGTAAGAGAGACAGGTTTGTCTTCACAGAAAGGCCTCCGCACAATGCAATGTTAAACAACTACAGGATGGAGAAGAAAACCAGAGCCGCGACGAAGGTGTGATAATTGACCAATGGACAAACATAACCTGTGAAATGCGGCATTTTGTTTCTTTATTTATTTATTTATTTATTTATTTATTTATTTCGCAGTATTTTGTTATAACTTTTCACATAGCTGCTTTATTAGCAACAAGCAGAATTAGGTGAAAATATAAGCAGTGATCGTAATTGCAATATATTAGACGCCACTAGTCAAGAATTACTCAAAATGCTGTGTTGTCATCACATTTGATATGCAAAAAGTATGCAGATGAACAATGCAAAGGTCCCAGGCCCCGGAGATTTATGTATGTATGTATTTATTTCGATGGTGTATGTTGTTCTCAAGAATATTTCACTTATACGACGGTGGCCCTCATTATGATGAGAGTTCGGAGGAAACCCAAAACCATCTGCATTTTGATGGCAGACCTTCCCACGTACGAGCGCAGAGGAACTTGTAGACAACGAATATTTCTTAGAGTTGTATACTGATCTCTGAATGCAGATGAAATTTCGTACAATCAATTCTTCCTACAAAAAGAAAGGTAGGCAGGCTTGTAAAACTGACAGCCCTTGTAGTGCCCTCAGGTTGTACCCTAAAGCATTGTCCGAGCCATATGTTAGCTGGTCATTTCTATTTAATCAAAGCTCTGATGACTGGGGGACCCGGATCCTTGGGATTCTTGTTAAAACTGATATTATGCAAACCGCGTTGAGATGATCAGTTTAGTGTATTAGCACTGTCAAAATTAGTGAGTATGACCTTTTAGGCCTCTCAGAGATTCATAATCACAAGTTTTAGATTCTCCCGCTCTCAAGCGGTAGGTGTGGGTTCAAACCTGGCCTTGGACAGGGAATTTGTAGATTACCCCGAATTCTCTGTGCATGTGGTCTTGTTCACAATATGACGCGCTTGAATTTGTAGGCTCTACCGATTCCTATAGGGGCATGGTGACAATAAACGGTCCACGATGCCCATGTAGGAGTTTGCACAGTGTAACGTTGTTTCAAGACTTCGTGTCTGTCACCATCATGCTGTATATATCTAACATGAAAAAGCTCGTCAGTAACTTGCCGAAGGTCGATGGTTTAACCAGGATACTGGGTTATGTCGATGTGTATTAACAACCCCTCCATCAATAAAACTTAGCTTTATATCTAAAACCGTTAATTGTGAAGTGCAGAATAGCATTCAGCTATAAAACGTTACTTGGTGAAAGTTTCTACTAAAGTACTAATTTCTTTGAGACGATTGCTGTAAGACTGTATTCAAATGTAAAACAATACTTGCTTGCGGCTGGACAAAAACATGGCTGAGGCCAGATCCCTTAGCATTGTTTCAATGCTATTGTATGGTAAATGTAATGACAACACACCATTTGGGGTAACACTAGAGCAGGGACGTCTAATAAAGTGTAATTAATATCTATGCAATTGTTTTAACCTAACTCGGCTGGTAGATTCTTGAGAGCGTGTAGTTTGCTACTATTTAGGGCCTAACTCAACCATGAGAATAAAACCCTAACGGAGGTAATTTGAAAAGAAGTCATATTTCACCTGTTATTTGTGAGCATTTGACAATTATCACACGATCGTGGCTGCTCTGGTTTTACTGTATGGCTGTTATTATTTTATATGCGAAATCGAAAGAAAAAAATCCACCGGTCGAGTCTAGATGTCTTGCCTCAATCTTGTAATCCGTTATGCGTGCGAACCGACCCCGACAGCGCAGTTTGTTGAGCGTCCGCGACAAAAGCGGTAGATCCAGGTTCAATCCTGTGTCGGGTCACGCCTAAGACCTTAAAAAAAGAGTAGTTGTAACTTCCTCGCATGGCGTTCAGGGGATAGGGGATAGTGCAACGACTGGTTGATCGGTATCAGTATAACGGCTCGGGCGGAGCGGCTTACGTGCCTCCGGTAAGTCCTCTCAGAGAAGCAGCACTAGATAAAAGAGCGGTGGAAATCCGCCCTGCAACAAGGAGGCACATTACATACAGTCTAAGGACTCCTTCGTCGCCATATAACTGAAAGATTGTTAATTACGACGTTAAACACCAAGCACGAACTCGCCCACTCTATGCGTGCGTTCGACAGTTGTGCAGCCTATGTTTTTAAAGAAGTTGTTTTTGTTTCCTTCCGGTTCATAATATTGGAACAACTCTTCTTAGCATTTCCTCGATCTCCGAACACTGTATGCTTAACAGTGGATCTCGAAGTGATCTTAGACTTAAGTCAAAATTTAAAATTACTGTTAAATTGTTATTTCTTAAATTACAAGGTCAAAATACTGCTCATGCCGGCTTCCTCTCCGGCCGTACATGGGAAGGTCAACCTGCTACCTACAGATGGTCGTGGGTTTCGCCAGGTTCCCTCTCACCATAATGCTGGCCGCCGTCGTATGAGTAAAATATTCTTGAGCAGGGCGTAAAACACCAATCAAACAAAGAAACAAATAAAACTATCGTGCTTTTAAAAAATCTTTTATTTTCTTTGCGCTCCTTATACACCAGCATAACGCTTCTCAATCTTTATTTCTGGTACTTCCCTCCTAGGAAGTATAATTAGGGTACTAAATTCAATGCGGTTTTATATTGAAAAGGCTATCGTGGAAGTATGGATGGGGTTTCAGTTTTGGGATACAGTCGACCGATTTTCAGGTTTCAGGTTTCAAGATGTCAGCCAAATATCAAAACATGGGGATCTACTATTGTTCTCTGTCGCAAACAATGTTGTAAATATAATAGCTGATATATTTATTTATTTTTTGTATATAGTTAGGGGTTGAGCAGTCTGACGGAAGGCATAATTCATCTCATTGCATATTTAGACATTTTTGAAATTAAATAGAAATTAACGAAGTTAGGTCTAAAAGGCAGAGGTAATTCATTTATTAATTGGGCTGTTCCTGAACATCATACTCTAGAAAAATATTTCGCTTATACAATGGCGGTCACCTTTATGGGCAGAGGAAACCGGAGTGGCCAGCGTAAACCACCGACATTTGGCAGGTTACACATGAACTTTCCCACATGTGGTATGCAGATATGCACATGCACCATACAGTTGGGAGTTTCAACGAATGTTAGACAGCACAAACGATAACACATGTGTCATTGACCACTTACATGTATTGTCACCAAGACCCGTTAAGCATTTAAAGCGTGGGAATAACTTCCTCGGCAAAGGCTAGATTTGAACCCTCACCACGTGTGTCCTGGTGATTGAACGACAAGCGCCGCCTGAATTTAAGTCATTTGAGTTATTTAAGCAGAGGGTCTGAGATTGATAATAATTCCGGATTTCCTTGGCAAACACTTCCTCATCTACAAGCCTTGAACCTAATGTATAAATATTAATATTATTAAACGACTGTCTTGGGCTGTAGATAATCTAAGATGACAGAAATCGAAAGCATATACACTATACTTGCTTTATATAAAAAATCATCTCACATGGTTTCAAGCTAAATGAACTAGTGGCACACATGTTTGACTATACGAGTGACATTCCTAGTGCACTAGTGGAACCATTGTTTGTCTATACGAGTGACATTCCTAAAAATATATTTTCCTGAAAGACAATCCGAAACTGTAATTGAATATCGTGGGTAGATATTTATAACTTATACATTGAAAACTTATATATAGCTATACATATTCTGTGCAAAAAGTTATTAATGTGTCGTTAGCATGTGTATTAGTCTGCCAAGTGAAGATCTGTAGTCTGTGATCCGATGTCTACTTGTGGCCTCACGCAATTTACACCATGCTCCGCATTTGACGTTCCAGGTGCAACACGACATGCGCCACTAATAAACAGCCTATATTCGTTCTTTTTGGTTTTCCTGGTACGAATGCGTGGTAAGAATATCTGTCCATTTCACAGGGTTGCAAGTGCCACATCATGCGAGCTACCGGCGTTCTCCGAATATCTTGTCTAATCATGTCACTCCGTTGCTAAGGTGAATTCGGTTGCTAGCTTTTTTCACAGTAGTTGGTTTTGTTCATTATTAAAACATTAAGCTAAGACTACAGCATGCACAAGTATTCTATCGCCCCTTTTGGCGATATATCTGTATATCTGTAGTGCTGTATATCTTGAGGGGGGGTCAATACAAAAGTTCCATGAGTGTATTTTTTCCTCGCGATGTCGAATACGGCCGACTCGATCCGAATTCCGTGAAAGAGCCTGGTAAAATTTAGGTTACTGGAGACGTTATGGTCTTTTGTATTCATGAATAACTAGGTAGGAAATCGGACTTATTTCAGGATTAAAGAAAAAATGTATTTTAGAGCACATCGTTGATATTCATGGGACAGTACATTTGAAAAGACCATGTTTCAGCTTAGTGAATAGAAGAGTACTGCATTTCAGTATTCAGTTTTTAAAGGTAAAATAAGAAGAATGAAACGGGTATCAAATTTGACATTCATGATGTGTGCACGCATTACAAATGTTGAACCGTCTTGTAATTTAACTTTACGTTAGAACTTGCAAGCAGTTATTTAACATGTTTATATATTATTTTAGCATTTTATCATTTGTTTTTTTTAGGAGTGTTGTAAGTTGCAATAACCTCAAAGTTTGAGGCAATATCAGGGAGCATTACTTTATGTTGCTCTCGAGCTCTCATTATTTTGATGAATAGGAAATAAGAAAAGAAAGAACAACTAAATACATCAAATCACTCGCGAACACAGAATTAAAAAAAATCGATATGCAGATATAATAACACAGGAACTCTTTTGAATGTGATACAATTGAAGTAAATGTAGCATTTCAGTATATTACTTTTCGCAGAAGTGCTCATTTTTAACCCTTTTTTCGTCCCACAGTGATTATCTACAATCAAAATATGCATGGAAAATACCACGGTAGAAATTTACCTCCTTTTTCTGCCCGTAAAGAACAACTTTTTCATTTCCGCTATGAGCTGTGCAGTTTCCTCAGCCTCTCTGGTATAGTAAAACCAGGAGCACTACAAACTCACTTTTTTCTGTGCTCCTGACTCACTGCCACACGTTTCCTCATCATTTTGAAAATACCACGGTAGAAATTTACCTCCTTTTTCTGCTCGTAAAGAACAACTTTTTCATTTCCGCTATCAGCTGTGCAGTTTCGTCAGCCTCTCTGGTATAGTAAAACCAGGAGCACTACAAACTCACTTTTTTCTGTGCTCCTGACTCACTGCCACACGTTTCCTCATCATTTTGAATTCTTTCTATGCTTATAGGAGAGATCTTGGACAACTGATTACGGGTTAAGCGGAATTAGACACAATCATGAAACAGAGATTCTGGTCGCTCTGTCCACATTCCCTTATAGGAGAATTATACTCGTTTATAAAACTTAAGAAACTTGAAGAGTGATGGACTAACCTTGACACGCTAGTTTATCCAGTAATAACTTGTGATTTTGAGTGAAATCGTCACCCAAAATACAGGATCTAACAAATACCTGCAAGGCAAGATAAGTTCACGGCACATGCAGGATTCTTCGGTATATTGCTGCCCACATAAGGATACTTTACAATGTCAAAACTGAAACTATCCCTCTTGTCGTACAATCTGCGAGAGAGGAAACCGTCCTAGTACAAATGTAGATCCATGTAAGATGTACGATCTGGACAGTCTGTGTGATTCTGTAAATCCAGCGAAGGTGGGTAAATATCTTTTACAGCCTTTGCTATATGTGTATTGTTTAAAACTACCAGATCATCAGTATACCGTTCAGGAAATGAGAAAGATTCCCTGGTACCATGGCGTAAATAGGATTAGATAAATAAAAGTTTGGCGATAATAATAGCAAAATCACTGGTTGATAATTAGTCAACAAACATTTAAATAAATACTGTTTGTCATTTGTCTGCCAGAAGGTGCTGGTTTAGTCCAGTCCTTTTTTAAGTGAAACTTTTTTAGTACAGCAATGAAACATCAGTCGAATTTAAATGCAATAAAATAAACCTCTTGCTTCTTTGCAGGTTCTATAACAACTCTCGGGTCTCTAAATCTCTAAAACACCCGGACGTGGCCAAGAAGATTCAGGAGGAGATAGATGCCGTGATTGGCCAGGACAGACCCTCTAGCCTGAAGGACCTAGCGAATGTGCCCTACACCATGGGCGCCATCTTTGAGTTGCCTAGATACATTTCGCACGTGCTTCTTGGCTTGTCACACTTGACGACAGATGACGTCAAGTTCAGAGGCTTCCTGATTCCAGCAAAAACCACGGTAAGTTCTCCCGACAGAACATCAGCCTGAAATAATTTTAGGATCATGATGATTTCCATCTTACCATTTTGTCGTGAGCTCAGATACAAACGCTGTCACAATAACGCCTTCAAACCTGATCCCTTTTTGTCTTAATTATATGTCTTTTGGGTAAAGCTGACTATCACGTCTTCGTTCGGAATACTTTTTGTTAACGTAGTAGAAATTGTTTCCAGCCAATGTATTTCTTTCTGCAAAGCAAAGAAATAAGTTCTGAACAGGAAGACACAACGATATTTTGATACGTGTGTATACAGTGTCAAAATTGTATGAGGGGTATGGCGTATTTGAGTTCAGTTTGACTGACTGATTGTTGATATAAAGGCCATACTCATGACGTTTTGACGTTTATTATGAGGGGTCAGTTTTTTGGGTGAAGAAGCGGGAGTGATATTGATGTTCCAGACAAACTATTCCGCACGTGACATACAGATATGGGCACCATATTTGTGAGAGACGCATGGTCAATTGCGAACGTTATACTGTGAAAATTGCTATATGGACGTCGTCAGCTGCGTATTGTCACCAAAGCCCCACAAGCAGTGTGCGGGGGAGATACACATCTGTACGTCATACTGGTGGCAGACACAAGGCAGTCTGTACAAGCATAAAGAGCCCCTTTCAGTGTCGTCACATTGTCACCACATCCACACGAACAGTGAAACGAGGGTTTTCCAGGTTAAAGGACATTCTTGTAGATTCACTGTATGAATTGCATAATAAGATGTTTCACAGCGAAGGGAGAAAAACAACCATTTTTCACCATCCCACAAATATCACTGTACACATTTACCTGTTGTCAAGTATATATGTTTTGCATCAGTGCTGATTTAGGCTATTTATTGATATATTATTTATGTATTTATTCGATCGTTGTTTAACGATATACACAAGAACTTTCAAGTATACGACGAGGTCAGTTTTCTGGGTTGAGGAATCAGAAAGCCCGGAATAAATTATTGATCTTTGACAAGCTACTGACGAACTGTCGCACATGTGACGTGCAAACACGTGTATCAGGGCACTGCAGGACGTAGAGTTTATCTGTGTCACATGCAATGTGTTTTTACCGCTTTTCTTGTAATACACAAGGGGTGTGAGATATTGGTTGTAACCGGCTTTTTGGACACCGATGGTGTGTGAAATGTCTTGTTTATTGATTGTGAACTGTCCCTTTACGCTGAGATTTAGTCGTTAAGTTTTATGACCTGCCAAATCTTTTAGGGAGGAAATTAAGCTTTGTCTGGAAGTTTGCTGCGTAAAGCTGTTTTATTCGATTTCACTGGTCTTTTTTTAGGTTATGGCTAACATGCGGCTCATTCACCATGATGAGAACACCTGGAGCGCCCCCTGGGAGTTCAAACCTGAACGATTTCTGGATCAGGAGGGGTAACATGTCACTGCCGAGAACCCTGAAGGAAAACGTAAGCTCTTTTGTTTAGAGTCATAACTATTTACATTGGTGGTAATGTCCGTTCTTGGAGAAGATAAAATTCTACATTCTGAACAGGGATCCTCAAGACCTCCCACTTTTAAAATGACTTGACTATTAGTGGTGAACCCAGCTTTAATCATTGGGGTTCTGACCCGTTTTGTTTGGCACCACCTTCACTAGTCAATGGTCATTTTAATACTCAACTATTAACGTGAAACCTGCGGATGGTCTTGAGATTCCTCCTGGCGCTGTCCAGCTGTCTCCCACCATAATACTTGCCACCATCACAGAAGTGAAATATTCTTGTGTTGGGCGTAAAACATCCATCAAATGAATAAGTACTGTAAATTTCCAACCTTTTTGATCTCTAAAGCACTTTTCTTTAGTGAAATTTATACATATAATTATTATGAAAATGATGATAAATGATTTGTTGATATCACTAGAGATGCACGGTTCAAAAAATTATGCCAATTATTTTCATCCCATGTTTCCCTAAGAATGTTTCAAAATATAGGTTGCAGAGGCAGTTTAAAAGGTTGAAGAATTAGGTAAATGAATCGAATAAAAAAAAAACAATTGCGTTCGGCATTAATTTTTAGGATATTCTATGCACATGAACATGCAATTCCTCCAGAACTGTTTTTATACACCATGCATTCATATACTGTATTTCCAGCAATAAAATTATTTATTTGGTGTATATATATACATATATATGCATATATGCTCCAATAATATCTACTTTGGCGGCCATATTGTTTGTCTAGCAAAAGGATTTCATGGTCAAGTACAAATGGTGAAAGAAACTCCAGACTAGCCGTACACGTCGTTGTGATTTTTTTTCTACAGCCTCATGCCGTTCGAGATAGGACGCCGTTCCTGTGTAGGTGAGACATTCGCCAGATCCCGTATCTTCCTCTACATTACGACCTTGTTGCAGTCGTTCCACTTCAGTCCTGACCCCAACTCTCCCCTGCCTTCCTGTGACCCCCGGACTTCAAACCGGATCTTGTCATCAAACCCTTGCCCTTCAGACTAAAGGTCGCCCAGAGGGATTGAGCATTACTGGTGTCAATTAGCCATCTAATTACTATAATTGTGAACAGCCCCAAGGTTTCAAGGACATTACGTTGTACATATATCATCGACAACCAGAAACTTTCCAGTTTTCAAGCGCAATGCTTTGGTTAATTAAAACCAAAAACTAAGTTTTCAAACGCGTTGTTTTTTAAATACAACTTCAACAATCAAGATTTCTAGCGCCTTGTTTGGTCATATAACACCGACAGCCAGGTTTTCAAGCACATTCTTTGGTCATTTAATACCCGCAACCATGCTTTCAAACGCATTGTTTGCTACATATAACCTCAACAACTAAGATCTCTGGCGCCTTGTTTGGTCATATAACACCAAAAAACCAAGTTTTCAAGCGCATAGTTTGTTACATAAATCATGGACAACCACAAGCTTTCAAAGTACTGATTGCTGTGCCGATCATAAAATACAACAAATGAAAGTTTCATCTGTTATGTCATGAGAACAGATTTGTTGATATTGTTTTCTATGTATATATTCTAATTTGTTGTTACCATCTCGTATCATCTATCTTCAAAACAACAACGTCTATGGACGATAACTGGTTGTCAATTTGTTCACGTGCGCTATCAACGCTCTTTAATCTTGTTCTGGCTTATTCGGCAGAAGCCTTTCGTCAGGGGATGTATGAAGTAACTGTTAAAGGTGCGGTGGTTTCTATGCACCTGGTTGGTCCAGTCACCTATATAAACCTTACCACCGCGGCCATAAAAACAGTTCATATGTTTAAAAAGCATCCTTGATACCAGACAGTTTCCTTTAACTGCGGAATTTTGCCAAGCCTACTGTCGTAGATCCTCCTAGATTTACAGTACCTCCATTGGAGAATCCCTTCATGTATCTAATTGGGTGCAGTGTTTTTGTGTTTTTCAACAACCTTTACGCCCGACGTAAGTCAGCAAGTTGTCAGTATGACTTAAAACACCAAATACAAAACATCCCGAAAAAAAGCAAATAATCTCGAATTGATTCTATAATGAAAAGGCAAAATACTTACACTTTGCATTTTTGCAGTACTTGACGCTCAGAGTGTAGATATTAACGATACTCCGATCACTCTAACGGACTTTATGCATTATGGATATGTATTGCGATTCGAATTGAAAATTTTTAACTTTACATCGTTTCAATGGAATCAAACATAGACCTTGGTTTTATGCTGTAAACTGCAACAAAGACGCCAATTGTGATGTGTAACTATACTAATGCATTCACTATTTATCATGTGCGTCAGTAACTCAACAAGTTTTTACCATTTGACTTGAAACACCGAATCAAAAACTGGTTCTAAGCCTTGGTTTAAGGAGCATGAAGGGGATAGTGCAACGATAGGTTGACCCGTATCAGTATAATGGCCCTGGCTTACTTGCCTTCGATAAAGCACCTTAGTCTAGATAAAAGAGCGGCGGAAATCCGTCCTGCAAAATATTACATGCACTCTAAGGATTCATTCTTGGTCATATGACTGAAAAATTCTTAAGTATGACGTTAAACCCCAAGGACTCAATCACTCCCCTTGCTTTAAGCTGAAAACAGCAACAAAAACGCCAATTGTGACGTAATTATACAAATGCGCTCATGCGCGTCAGTAGCTCAACAGCAAGTTTTTAGTATATGACTTAAAACGCTAAATCGACTTAAATCGTCATTAATGAAGTAATATAATTAAATATATCTAAAGATTGTCACAGATTTATTCTGTAAGGAGAAAGAAACATTTAATTCTTGCATTTTTGCAGAACGAGAATCCCTTCGTGGTAAAGGGGGTTGCACGCCAGCACGGCACAATGAACGAGGAGCCTTCCACCTATGTGCTCGCCATGAGCAGGCTTCCTGTCTGGCCGTACGTGGGAAGGTGTGGCCTCAGCGTGCGGATGATCTTGTATTTCCCCCGAGAATCTGCCGCTTTTCCTGCCACCATAATGCTGGCCGCCATTGGTGAAAAGAAATATTCTTAAGTACTCGTATAAACACCAGTCAGATAAAGTAAACAAATAAATTGCCGAATTTATATGGTGAAGGATTTTAAATTATTGATTTCGTCATCTGATACTAAGATCACAGAAACCAATCCGCCATCTGTTGTGTTATCAAAGTGCACTAAGATTGGAAATGAAAGTTTTATTTTTTATTTCGTTCTGACTGAGAGCAAACATAAACCTTAGTTTTTATGCTATAAACTGCACTGAGACGTCTATAGTTATGTAACCATTAACCGATTCAATATTTATAAAGATCGACTGTCTCGGCGAGATAGACCATCTGCCACATCATATCTCAGGAGATTTTGTTAGCTATTAGGACAGGGGCTATCTGTTGTTTCTTCAGGCTTCTTTCATCCATAAACCTGTCGAACGTAGTATATGAAGTGAAAGATTTAAGAGTGCAGAGCTCATCATCAATGTAATATTAATACATCAACCAGCATGATGATGCACTGCCCTCCCACCATTACCACCATCACCGTCACCACACGCACCGTTTCCAAACTTGGCAGGTTAAGAACCCCGCTGTGTAAAAACACAGAGTGAATACGTACAACGTAATAAGAATCCTTCGGGGCGCTGGCCGAGGTGGTTTGCGTGTCCACAGGGCACAATGACCTAGCTGCTTCTTACTAATACGATTGCCGTGAGTTCAGTTCCAGCTCATGCTGGCTTCTTCTCCGACAGTACGGGGAAAGGTCTTCCAGTAATTTGCGGGTGGTTGTGGGTTTCCCCCGGGCTCTGGCTGGTGTCAACCCACTGTAATGCTTGCCACTGCCGTACAAATGAGTGAGTGAGTGAGTGCTTGGGGTTTAACGTCGTACTCAACAATTTTTCAGTCATATGACGACGAAGGAATCATTAGGGTGCATGTACGTGTAATGTGCCTCCTTGTTGCAGGACGGATTTCCACCGCTCTTTTATTTAGTGCTACATCACTGAGACGACTTACCGAAGGCAAGTAAGCCGCCCCGCCCGAGCCATTATACTGATACGGGTCAACCAGTCGTTGCACTATCCCCTTCATGCTGAACGCCAAGCGAGGAAGTTACAACTTCCTCTTTTAAAGTCTTAGGTGTGACTCGACCAAGGATTGATCCTGGATCTACCGGTCCCGAAGCGGACGCTCTACCAACTGTGCTATCCGGGCCGCTCCCGTACAAATGAAATATACCTGAGTGTTGCATAAAACACGAAATAAATAAATAAACAAATAAACAAATAAACAAATAAAAAAATGCTAAATAAATAAATAACAAAATCTCAGTTTTCAGCTGCAACAAGCGGGCCAACAAACACAGTCTCCAGAGGTGTGATTTTCTAATCAGTGTTGCTTCCCAAAATATACAGCAAGTTTTGACGTGTTAATGCAGTCAGGAAAATGCTATAATATGACACCGCACAATAGAAATGCGATTGCGACAAATCATGCCATGTCGTACAGTTTCGGCATGATGAAAAATTTCCAGTCGTAGGCGAAGTAATACAGCATCACGCGGCGTATCGCAGATAATTACACAGTGGGACAAAGTTGTAGTGCGATATCGTGAGGTATGGTTATGTGTGGGACCTATTATATTGCAAACAGTTGTGCTTTAAGCCAGTGATATTACAGTGTAAAAATGTACAAGAAATAGCCTCATGTTTAAATTCCTCAACTTGTAGAATAACTTGATCCTGCTTCTCTCATGACTTTACCTGACATTTACACGATTTACATGACCTTGTTCATCCCGGCTGTAGTAAGAATCTACTCAGGTTTTCCTAGTCGATTCAGTAGGAATCGATAGGACATTGTAGGATGATCGCGAAACACCAGTACACGCAATTACATAGCGAGATATATTTGTCACGCCGATAAACAGAAGTACAAAAAATGCCCACAATTATATTCTATTCACTTTTTCACATTGTCATTGGAGAGTGAGACAGGCTCCGTACACCGTAGAGAAAATAGAGGAGAGTAGATTCAGCTCCACTGAGACGTTTAAACGTAAGCCGGGTGACCTGGCTCCAGCTCTACATCTGTCATACTCTATGGACAATTTTTATTATTAAAATGCTTTCAGGCAGTGTATCAAAAAGTCATGCGCATCATCACGCATGTCATGGACGTTTAATAGTGTTGACAAATAGAAGCGCATGACGATTTATGCCTGTTCGTGACTTTGAGGGAAACCCTGGGATTAGTTCAGCCTTACAAAGAAACTATGTTTGTGCCTCAAAGATTCACATAATTTGCAAGACGCGCTGAATTGCGCTTGCTCGCCGAGGACTAAATTTCTTTCCAGATTACTTTTGTAGGCTTGCCTATCCCTCGGCTAGGACATACCGGTGATGAACAACCGATACATCTATAAAACTTACATATCAATGGGGCAATGTCTCTTTTTTTCTCCGCATGGCGTTCGAACGAGAGATTTTATTGGATTGTAGTTAAACGCCAAAGTCAAGAATTTTTCGCTTATTAGTATAGGAAGGCGATCAATTATTAGTGGAGCAAACTGACATGGCAAACCACCGATACTTGACACAAGTTACTGAAGAATTGTCCCACGTGTGACATATACAGACCAGCCCACCATATTGTTGGGAGACAGGTGATTTCACTCATTAGCTCAAAACGTACGTGTGCCAAACGCTTTTCCAACATAAATGCAAACTGTTGACTGCTTCTCTTTGCAAGATTCCGTCCTAATTTCGTACTTTGTATACTTTCTTAGTTCTCTGGTAGTTTGTGTAAGAGGTCGTTTTTGGAAATGGCCTTGAGATTATTGATCTGGAACCGTTTGGCTGACTATTGGTATACGAATGTTTCAGCGCATAGATTCAATGAACTATAAGGGCTGCGCAAATGAGTACACGACTACTTATGGGCACCAAGGACCCACAAGGAGCGATAGTAGGGTAATCTACTATCTATCCAAGAGCGTTTTTGAGCCCGAAGCTCGTGTGTCCTGGTTATTAAAGGCAAACGGACCACACCCTATCCCCTCCTAAACCCAGCTGCTTCTTCAACACAAACAAACGTGTCCGTCATGCTAAGATGACAGATCAGTCTCGTTCAGCTAAAGCTTGATCGTCCCAACTAATCGGCTGTTGATTGTAAAGCCAGTTCTCTTTAATCAAGCTTGCCTGGAGAATTCTGGTGCCATATTTACGTGTTTAGTTTGATTGACGTTTTCTTAACTCCTCGACTCAAGGATGTCTCCCTTCTGCAGCGGCGGTCCTTTAGCAACTTGATCCTGAGCCCAGTTCCAACATGTACACACAGTTTCCTTTAAATCCATACAAAACCATGTTCGAAAAGCTGCAGACAGACCAAGAAATAAACGCCGGCAAAAAATGTAAATATTTCAACCTTAAATGTTTATTTTCCATGGCAACATAGGATCCTTCATAAAATGGTAGTAACTCATGCAAACGAACCGAAGCTATTAGTTAGGAAGCTGTATTCTGTGAAATAAAACTTATGTAATGGTCATGAAACTATCATTTATGAACATGGAATTTTGAAATTCAAGATTTGTGGTTGCCATCAAACTTGATGGATATATCAGTCACTTGACCTTTCAGCGGCACATTTTTGTCGCGTGGAGTTCGACGCGTGCCAGTGTTGCACGTGGTTCGACTCTTTCTAAAGGTGTTGACATCAGACCACAGTCGGGCATGTCAAATGTAAGCCAGTATGTCCTTGCCTGGTCAGTTCTGACGGAATGCAACACTTTAGCCCTATAGGTTTCGCGATCGCAGGTGGATGACTCCCTGGCCAGGTGACTCGGCCAGATGGCCAAGCCGACCTCACATCAAGAGAACACTTTTCGCATACCTTCGAGAAACTGTGTCTGGTTTTGTTTGCGATTACCACCTGATCTCGCTCATATCTCGGTCTCCGCCGAGAAGACCTGGTTAGATAAACTATGTGATTTATGTGACTGTTTGTTACATGTGAGGAAAAAATATAGAATTTTGAGTAAATCTATACCATTGTTGTCTAACAAATTGCAACCATCGTTTCTTTATTTTGTTTACCTACTTCTGTTTGAATTATGGTATTAGAGGATTTTTTGGTAGCTACTTTTTAAGTATTCATATGAACTGTTAGAATAAAATCATACCTGCAGGGAAAAAATGTCGTATTTCACCGGTTACGTGTGACCATTTGCCACTTGTCACGCTCTGGTTTTACTCTCTATGCTGAAGTTTGACCATTTGCCAATTGTCATGCTCTGGTTTTACTCTCCCTGCTGAAGTGTGACCATTTGCCAACTATCATGCTCTGGTTTTACACTCTATGCTGAAGTTTGACCAATTGCCAGTTGTCATGCTCTGGTTTGACTCTCCATGCTGAAGTGTGACCTATTGCCAACTACCATCCTTTGGTTTTACTCTCCATGCTGAAGTGTGACCATTTGCCAACTATCATGCTCTGGTTTTACTTTCCATGCTGAAGTGTGACCATTTCCCAACTGCCATACTCTGGTTTTACTCTCCATGCTGAAGTATGACCATTTGCCAACTATCATGCTCTGGTTTTACTTTCCATGCTGAAGTGTGACCATTTCCCAACTGCCATACTCTGGTTTTACTCTCCATGCTGAAGTATGACCATTTGCCAACTATCATGCTCTGGTTTTACTTTCCATGCTAAAGTGTGACCATTTGCCAACTATCATGCTCTGGTTTTACTCTCTATGCTGAAGTGTGACCATTTGCCAACTATCATGCTCTGGTTTTACTCTCCATGCTGAAGTGTAACTGTTTTTGTCTGTAATCTTCTCTAATCGGATTTACCCTACACTAAAGAATGCCAGCCACCAGACCACAGAGAGCGTCTCCTATTCTACCGATGTTCTGTCATAGACGGTGTTAATATTTTTATGCACAATTTGTTTATGTTATTTTATTGAGTTGTTGCTTAACCTCATACCCAAGAATTTTTCACTTTATCGAAGGTAGTTAGTTTTATGGGTGGCGGAAACCGGAGCGAACGGTGTAAACAACTGATCTTTTTCAGGCTAGTGACTAACTTTATCACATGATAAAGGCTGAGATCCACATCGTATTGGTGGAATTAAGACACGTAGAACCCTAGACTGTACAAATGGCCACCGCTTATTGGAATCAAGGTCCCACAATTAAACACTAATAGCGAGAGAATCTACAAATTCTCGGTCCAAGGAACGCCTCTGAACCCACACGTGAGTTATAGCCAATGAAAGGAAAGAACTAGACTACTGAGAGGAAGCCACCATGTATAACTCCCTGCACACGAACATGTTAACTCACAGCTGTCCATTTTGTTGCTTTATCACACTCACCTTCCGGCCACGCCATTCATTTACAGACATAATATAACAACTGAGCCTAACGTGACAAAGTCTGCCAGCAACCTGCGGATGGTCGTGGGTTTCCCTCGGGTTCTGCCCGGTTTCCACCCACCATAATGCTGGCCGCCGTCGTATAAGTGAAATATTCTTGAGTACGGCGTAAAACACCAATCAAATAAATAAATAAATAACAAATGAGCGTATAAATTGAGAAGGGGGTGTTGGGGGGAGAGACCTACCTTTCCTTTCCAACGGTGACTCAAGCCCAAGCCGGGTTGACCGTAATGTTGATCACCGTTACTACATGAGAACAATGCTTCTAGATTGTGCACAAACCGTCAAAGTGAAAGCAGGAATGTGCATTAGTCTACACAACTTTTTTGTTGTTTATTTGGCAAAGTCAGAATATTTTTTTTTAAAATTGTAATTATTAGAAAAATCTCTAAACAATTTTAATAGGAAACTCTAAATAACTAACAGCATTTATGATGCCACGGAATCTTGTAGAACGCCATTTGATATCAGACAATGTGATGATCAATTAAATAAATAAATAATGTAAACAATCAAAGGACAGAGAAACAACTAATCGTTCAAGAGCTTGAAATCATAACTTTTGTCTGATTTGTTTGCTTTGCTACGTATCATTTATAGAACAGTTGTTTGTGTGACCATAGTTTCACGTGGAGTGATCTCACGTGATACCAAGGCATCTGACCAAGCCAACTCTCCGAAAAAAATGACAAGGAGAGCAGACGTGAATAGTTCAGTTAGGTCATCTCCAGCATTTCCAAGACACAAAATGACGATTTAAGCAAAATAGAATTCGAAACGTTAAACACCCATCTGGATGCAATATGGCAGAAATAACAAAACAGGAAGAGAAAGGTCTTGCTGACAGGCGAGATTGAGACGCAAATCAAGCCCGAAAGAGACTCATAAGTAATATGAGTTTATATTATGTGAAGGATATTTTTTTTATTTATTTCTGTTAATTTATTAAATTGAACTAAATGTTATGCATTATGTTTTAGCTTCCATTAAGAAGATATCCCAAAGAAACAGAAAGATAAATTAAAGGTTGGTTTGAGTTTAAAAAGTAAATTTATCTCGGATATTTTTGTTTCTGACAACATGATCTCTGCTTAAATATCGACACTTAGACGTTGCTAGTTAATATGTACACCATATAATATTTAAAAAATAAGGGATATAAATAGATGACAATTATTATTCGATATATTTCTTTAGACAAACACTTTTTCAAAAACACTGAGACGCCGATGGAGGCAATAATATATATATGGGCAAAGTTTAGTCGTGGTTTAATTGGTGAGATGTATGGAAGCTAACTGAGAGTTAAGTTTAAATGCAGCTTTGGAAATGCGCCCCAGCAACGCAGATTCACGCACTGTTCGTGTTTTGATGATTAGTACGATATGTTACGAAAACAGCCGATATATGACTATGCAAAAGCCTACCTAAAATAGCTGATCATGGGCTTCCCTGTTTCCTCCCACCATAAGCCAATAAGCGTATAAGTGACATATTCTTGAGTACGGCGTAAAACTCCAATCAAATAATGAAATTAATATTTCATATCGCTGTTACACTCTCAAAGCTAATCCGCTATACAGAGAATTATTATCTTGTTCTCTAAATGGGTGCTGAAATAGATTATGATACAGTAACATAATACTAAATAATACGCAACACGAAATAAATTATTCTTATTCATGTTGGAATGGTAGAACAAGTGACAAAATAATTAATAGGTGTAGCATATTCTATTCTCCCATTATTCAGAAAACCTGGCAATCTGTCAATTTTACAGATTTTTAGAGCGTAATTTTCCTCACATTTAAAGTAATATACATGTATGTTGGAGACATTACAAAATCGTTCTCATACATACATTCACCAAGCACGTTATGGCTGAATCACTTCTTCTCGTACACACTGTTCACTGCAGATCACATAACAACACTTTATCGTGACCTGCCCTTGAGGAACAAAATGACAAAAAAAAATACACATCTCGCAGGCAATTAAAACATGTATCAAGAGGACAAAGGCCTCTGAGCATTATAGAAGGTGCCAAACGTGTCTCACTGGGATGGTGCACTTGGGGTGGCGGAGGTGGAGGTGTATCGTTGAGTCCGCGTTCCTATGAGCGAGGCGCATGCGCGTGACGTCACACGAAAGGAGCCAAGGGACCAATGATCGCAGCTCCTTCAGCATGCTCGTGACGTCACGCGCGAGAGTAGCTCCTTTAACTCCATTTCGCGCCCAAACGGACCCATGGGTGACCACGTGGTCTTGGCGCCTGAGGTGTGTCGTTGAGTCCGCGTTCAACCGACCAATGAGCTCAGCTTCTTCGCGCCCAAACGGACGCCATGAGTGACCACGCGATCTTGGCGCCTGATAATGCATGTCGGACCAATGAGCATCCACGCGGTCTTGGTATGTTGGAGTTGAGCAGCTCCTTCAGCTCCTTGGCGCCTAAATGGACCCATAGGGGATCACGTGGTAGGTTTTGGCCCCTGAATTTTGTTAACAAATGCATGTACACTGGATAATATATATCTCTCTGGGATAGGTTCACTTACTATACACGGACACAGGGACGACACGGAATTATGCCCCGCACAGGCCGCTAGCCACCTCGCCCGCCGCAAGTCGTGGGTGAGGCAAGGCAGGCCAAGTACAATCGATTAACATCGAACCCAACGATCCGCTTACAGAACTTATCTCCCCGTATACGTGTCATGCCTCGTTCCTGGTACCGATGAAAGATGATGCTCGGTCAGTTCACGATGTTTTCTTTAGGCAGTCATGCATGTCTGTCTTTCACACCGATGAGCGTGAACACGGAGCGCAAATCGTGAAACAGGTAGCGGATCACCGGCTTTGACCAGGTGGGGGTTAAGCTGTTGCTTAATCAAGTTCAGGTCGTACTTGCCCGAGTTGAAGCCGAGGACGGGGAGCTGGTTGATATAGGCGACGAATTTGTTCCGCACCCGCCGAGTATAAAATGGCTTGGTGTCATTGGGATCGATGCGCTCGTCTAACTCGTCCAGGATGTAGGAATAACGCTCTGGAAGACAGACGCTACTAGTCTCGCTGATGGTATCGAGGTACGCCATTATCCGCTCAACGAGGGCGTGGGGATCACTGGTAGAGATGAAGCACGACGGGCTGGTCGTAGTCGGGCACATCGGAGTTCACGCTGACACTCATGGGGATGTGTTGGGACGTCCATTCCGTTGAAGCGGACATCGCTTAGTCCACAGGGGCCAGGTAAGCTTCGAAGTCGTAAGATGCTCGATAAGGGAATATTCCGTCGTTACTTTCCCGTAGGTAAATACCCATGACGCCAACACTTCGAAAATAGTGGGTTGATTCTGGAATACACTGCGTACTTTCGGCGAATGGCATCGGTGCACGTTTGACCGTGTGCTTAATAATGACAAACATCACATGTGTAAGATTGGGCGTAATGCGCCATGTCCTTGATGTAGCTGAAATGCTGATTGTGAAGGTTTAGCCGCATGGTGGAAGCATAGCGCCGTGCACTGCGATGGACGAGTTGAGCCGAGTAAAAGTTGTCCATGGGGATCAGCTGGTACATTTGAATGTTCACGTTGAATAGGCTCTCCACCGTACCAAGCGCACTGAGAGGTACACCGCGGAAATGCCTGGGCTCCATCTCTACCGCCTCCAGATAAATTCGGCTGTGATGTCGAGCGTGGTTTTCGCAGTTTTGGGGGTTGGCCTCGTCCATATGGACGGCCAAACACCGAAACAAACATAAATGGTCCCTTTAAGGTCCATGAGCTCATTCCACCAGCGTGTGCAGCCTCTTGTTGGCCGCAAGGTAAGCGGGCAACGTTACCCCGCCCTAAAAGATGGGCTGGTGGGGTAGTTTGCGCACAAAAAACAGCACGTTCGTTAAGAGATCTACTATCCATTTCGTGTTGGGACGTTGTTGCTGCGCTCAAGTGAGTGGATCTTTGCTGGGGTGATGAACGAGGAGTTCGCGCAGGTCAGCCCAACTCACCACGTGGTACGGAGAGTCGAGTGCCAGGGAATTATTGGTGCTGGGGTAAAAGTAACTCACCTGCGCCGATGACGTTATAGATTGTTTTTGTCTAACAGACAGGCGGCAGTTTTGCCTGACTCTCTGTTGGGGTGAGACCCCGGAGAGGATATCAACAGACGGATATCCAGAGCGTATATGCCGGCTTATAAAATATACTGTTGGACAATGCAGAAGAGACAGCTATCAATATAGATATGTATCTATATATCTATTCACCTTTGTTATAAAGAGGCTACATATATATATCACTGGAAGTGCAAGGTCTGCGGGACCAATATTACAGCATGTGAGCGGGTTATGATAATACTTACTAGTGGACGTTGCAGATTCGACGTCCACATTAATATATCTATTCACCCCCAATATAAGGAGGGTATATAACTGAGAATATACGAGGGGAGATCTTCGGGACCCATAAGGAAATAACAAAAACTGGCTCATAATACACAGTCCTCATGACCTGTCAGAAAGGGTGATGATGGTGGTAGTGAGGACAGTGACGTGTGTGAGTGTGAATTGCATGGATTTGACGAGGAAGCAGACGCTGCAGATGGCTACTCCGCCAAGTGAACCTCGACAAATACTAACATTATCTGTCTCTCCAGAGCCATCTACAGCGTCCCCAGGACACTTACAATATAGTGTAGAATAATACCACTCCCATTCATCGTGATCGAGGCCGTGGGAGAAGGTATATATATATATATATATATATATATATATATATATATATATATATATATATATATATATATATATATATATATATATATATATATATATATATATATATATATATTTTCTCCCAATGCTCCTTTTTTATCAGTTTTTTTTAGAGCGATGCTATATCCGCTGCTTGCTAGTTACATTATGGGGGAATTGAGGTCCTACTCGTTGGTGTGATGGTGTTGCTACTAGGCCTTGCTTCTCCTAGACTGTGGTTGATTTATTGTCTTCCAGTGCGATGTCCTCTCATATAGATATTACCTCGCACCCCTGGGACTGGACGTACTCCCACCTGTAGTGGTATGAACGGCTTGATCGCCTCGCTCGCTTTCCACCCCTCTACGGCCTTGTCGTCACATTCACCTTTTCCTGACCAGATTGGCATTAGAGCGGTGCTATATCGGTGCCGCAGCCAGTTGTACCCCCCCCCCTCCCGCCCCGAAAAGTGCGGCATATAAACTCCCTCTCTCCTCCTTCTGGACACAGACCCCCATTACAACTTCCGTTTTTTGGTAAGGAAGATTGTAGTTCTGTGAATTTTAGGGTATAAAGTCTTTTTTTGCTCCCAGGCGCCCATTTTTGGTGTACATGTGCAAGCTTGGTATTAAAATGCTGGAAACTGTCTAAACTTTAGGAGGGTGAGGAGGGTGAGTTTTATTGATGAAAGTTTGAAATTCTGGATGAGAGGACATAAGGTGTGAAGTAGTGATGAGGCTGTGAGTGACATCCCTTTGGCGTTGCTAGGCACGCCTCCCAGCTGCCGGCATGGAAAGGTCCAGATTTTGACTGTCAACCTATGTCAAGATTTTTATGGCTTGTTTCTCACAGGCTGGGCCAGGTATGCCCCAAAGCTTATTGGCCACGGAATGTTTGGAACTGAGCTACAGCGCTAGACGTTAACATTGTCGCTTATGGAAAATTAATGGGGATCTGAGGCCTACTTCAGATCGCTAAATTTAAGTGTGAAAGTTGCTCGGTAACGTTTTGTGTTATTTACTCACGCACCGTGCTTCTGTCGCCTAAATTGTGGTTTTCCTATATATCAAACAATCACATCAGTCCTGTACCAGCGCTCTCTCCATGCACTCTACATTTAAGTGTGAAAGTTGAATAGTGACGTTTTGCGTGATGTATTTACCGCCTGTGCTTTTTTGAGCTAAACTGTAGTTTTTCTTATACATGTATATCAAACAATCACATCGGTCCTATTGTGGTGGTTACATTATAGCTGTGATCGGGTGGTGTGTTATGTTTTATGTACGCATACCGCACACTCGGTATGATCTATACTGTGACTTCCCCCTCGTGTGGATGGGCGGCTAATATTAGGGTAACGTTTAATTGGCATATGTTTGTATTAGGTAAATTTCCCCACCATTGGTTTTCTTGTATGGGAACATGTTTGTATTAGGCAACCTTCATTGGCAAACTAAAAAAATGAAAATAAAACAAAAAATAAAGAAGTCCCAGGCTTGTCGGCGGCTGAATCGTGTCTATGTTTTTTAAAATGACCGTCCCAGAGAAAGAAGAAGAAGGAAAAACAGTACTGTCAGTTGGAGGGAAGGTGTGGGGGTGTGGGGGTAGGTTGCTGCACCCTACCCCCGCGAGCAGTGCGAGCCTACGCATTCAGCGTCCGTAGGCTCGCCGATGGAGTTATTGATTTTTTTTCTAACAGGCCAGGTGGCGAGCTTGCGGGATCTTTATATAGTTGGGGAGTATGGCAAGACGCGTGGGACAGTGAATGCCAGAACACGGGGGCTGTGCATGAAGGGTCTTGCCCTGGGCTGTGTTGAAACAACATAGGCAGCAGTGACCGTGCAACTGTAATTTAACGGGCCAGGCAGTCACTTTGCCAGATCTATGTATAAGCTGGGGAGTATGACAAGAAGTATGGGACGGTGAAATGTCAGAACTCGGGGGCTGTGTGTGAAGGTTGATGCCCTCAGTGAAGATGAAGAAGACACGGCACGATCGCCCGTAGCGGCGCACCGATAAAGGTTGTGATCGTGTCTTGCAGGCCGGGCGGCAACTTTGCCCGATCTCTATATAGTTGGGTACGGTTAAGTTGGAGTGGTGTGGTAAAAAGCCGGCGTCAAAAAAGAATACCACCTCAGTCCGTTAGGGGCTTGTCGTAAGAAGCGACTAATTTAGCTATATTCCACGGTGGGCGTGCCGGCGTCAGACAAGAATAGCACCCTAGCCTGCTGGGGCTGGACGTAAGAGTCGACTTAAACCTAGTGTCGTTTTCTCTAGGGTCAAACCCGAGAATATCCTAGGGACTTGTTTAACGCCGTACTCAAGAATATTTCACTTATACGACGGCGGCCAGCATTATGGTGGGTGGAAACCGGGCAGAACCCGGGGGAAACCCACGACCATCCGCAGGTATCTGACAGACCTTCCCACAGGGGAGGTTACATTTTCTCACGTGGAGGTACCGAGCGCTCGCCCACCTGGAGTGTTGTGGTCTGCGTGTGGTATATGGCAGACTCAGATCGCTCCCACGGTGCGTCTGTGAGGTCTTAGCAGGCTGTCATCTGCGGTTAACCAAAAAATAAATGTAGCAATCTGCACGGCTCCCGAAAAAACTCTCGTGACACGGCGAGTGTTCGGGTGAAGGAATTGGAGGTGAAGGAGGTGCTCTCGCGCGTGACGTCACGCGCCTGCATAGGAGCTGGAGCTGCGCTCATTGGTGCGTTGGCGCGCCTCGCGTGCCAGTGACATCACACGCATGCGCCTCGCTCATGGGAACGCGGACTGAACGACACACATCCACCTGAGCCACCCCAATTGCGCCACCAAATGAGACATGTTCGGCCTCCTCTATACTACTCCTCTGTACTCTTGCCGTTCATATTCATTTTAAGCGTTTCCCGCCTACACGAAATATGTCAGTGCTTAGTCCATGCATGTATATCTCTATACGGGTTTTGCTGTGTCACCCAGAAGTATTTCTTTAGTAGCACATGTGCGTAGTATTACCTTCGAGCAAGGTTATACGAAAGTGTGTTCTCAGGAAGAGCGTTTGTTTTGATGACAACGAAACACTACCTATCATGGTTTTTGCTACAGTTTAACTAATTGATCTCCACGGCTATTTAAGTGTCCAATGTGTATCATTTCCATCTGTACTGAAACTGGGACAATTAGGTATTGCTGTCCATTAGTCATCCATGTCATATCCAGTTATAAATAGCGTCCACGTCGATCTTTTTTATTTCGTCATTTTTTTAAACGAGGTAATTTTCAGCCTTATATTCGTACTCCCCAACGTGGAGCTGCCACGTGTAGACCAATAGCACTGTTCATACCAGTGAAACCATAGTACAAGCACCTGTTAGGGAATAACTTGGTCTTTTTCAGTTATGCTGTGAGCTCAAATTTGAAGTTACCTACATTTTTGTGGATAGTGTGAACCTAACTGTGTTTTATCATCCGCGATTCAAGACCAGATGTTGCTTCTGGCAAATTTTATATTTTATAATTTTTGTCTCTCGAGGCAGTAAATTGACCAAATTAAAAATGATTATAGGTATTGTTTTTCTTACACAATTTACGAGAAGTAGAATAAAGCCGCTAACTGAAGTGAATTAGCTTAATAAGAGCCCTGATTTCACCGATTAGGTGTGGATATTTCCTTATTAAGTATCAAACTGCTGTCGATGATCTGGATTCACTTCATATTGATGAATTATATATTCTGAAATATTTCATATGTTTATCATTATTTTGTAATGAGATTCAGTCTCTATTCTGTCCGCCACAAATGGCACTTCGGACCTTTCAGCGATGCAGTTCCATTATGTTAATGCGGAAAACCATTCATTGTGGACCCAAGTGCTGAAATACACAAATGGCATTTCACGCGGTTCTGTCAGCGACCCAGCTCCATTATTTTGACGCGGAAATAAATCATTGTAGACTAAAGCACCGAAATAGTAGCGACGCGTTTTCCCAAATATATATCAGGCAGATAAAAATGGCATTGCGTCAACAAGCAAGTTTTGTGGAAGCGTACTTTGGCCAGCATTGTCAGTGCTGTACACTGTCGCGTTCGTCTGAGATAGCCAGGCCCGGGAACCAGGATATGTGGCATGCATGTTCTTCCGACTCTTACACGTTCACGGTTCAAGGTATCTTTACGGACCCAAACAACTTGCTTATGATCACATTTGAACACGGTAGAGCCTTGATGACTATATACCGTCGATATTGCTCTTGGGGCCTTTGACGCAGCTTTATTATTATGCGTTAAGTTCAACTGTCTTCCAACAATACACGTTACATGTGGGAAAGTTGTTCATCAATTTGCCAAAGGTTGACGTTTTACCACGGGCTTTCCGTTTTCCGACACTTATAGAACTGATCGACCTTCTATAAAGGTTAACGGATAAATAGATAAAAGTAAAAGCTAACGTACCTGTAAAATCAAAAGCTTATAATTAACCTTGGCGCTATAAACAGACAATATATAAGTCGTGTCCTTTCTCAGGAAATTATACGAAAGGGATTTCATTATAAAGGAAGAGCTTCCCTGTTGACACGTATTACAATGAACGGAAAATTTCCTTGAACTTCAGGGAATTGAGCTAACACATAAACTTTTTTTACACTGAGTTGACAGACTCAGTATCCAGTTATATTTCGTGGAGGTGACAAAATGAATTATATATATATAATATATATATATATATATATATATATATATATATATATATATATATATATATATATATATTATATGGTTTTTTTTGAACACCGGTTATGTATGAGCGGATATGTACAAAAGAATCGTTTCTGGCTTCACTGAAATCAGATTCCGTTACTCTACAAATTAAATATCCCACACACAATAACTATAATTCATCTTTTAGACAGCCTGACCTTTTGCTAAAAGGCCAAAATAACCTTTAAAAAACAATGAATGTTGACTGATTGTTTTATTTATTTGATAGGTGTGTTTACGCCATAACCAATAATATTTCACTTATTCGACGGCGGTCAGCATTATGGTTTGAGGAAACCTTGCAGATCCCGGTGGAAACCCACGACAATCCGCAGGTTGCTGGAAGACTTTCCCACTTACGGTCGAAAAGGAAGCCAGCATGAGCTGGACTTGAACTCACACCGAACACCGAACACACAATGACTGTTGAAAATGAATCGCTTGATTCAATATTTAATGAAAGAGAACAACGTTCTGTGTTAATGAAGACGACTGAGCCTAAGCACAGGAATTACAGAGCCATCTGGCCGTGAAGTAGATAAGACCGTGGATCTGATTCAAAATTCTCAGGACCTCCGTAGCCCGGTGTTTAGCTTGCTAGTGCAACACAATAACCCATGAATCTCTCACCAATGCGATCGCTATGAGTTCAAGTCCAGCTCATTCCGGCTCCCTCTCCGGCAGCATATACGTTGGAAGGTCTTTTTGCAGCCACGGGTGGTCTTGGGTTTCCTACCAGATTATGCCAGGTTTCCTCCTGGTGCCCGAGATGTAAGTGAAATATTCTTGAGTACGGCGTAAAACACCAATGAAATAAATAAATAATTAAAATCCTAAAGGTGTTTTAAAGTGTGTGCAGAAAAAACGTTTTTATCATCTACACAGTGTACGGATAAAAAACCGCCCCTATTTTGTTTGTCTTCTGTTGTTAGCTATAAGGTTAAAGCCGTTGTGTCTTTTATCCGAAGACGAATATAAATTAACAGCGAAAAAAAAGCCGACGCCGCGCAGATGGCCACACTCTGTTAATAAACAAGGACATGTTCCACATGCAGTTCTGCGTTATTGCAGTCATTTTGCCTTCATCCTCTTCTGTATGCCACATGTGATTCGTTTATTGTGAAGTAAATGTTACGTTAATAAAATTACGACGAGCTTGTCAGTTTCTTTCATTCGTAAAACTGACCACCATTGCACAAGAGAAAAATTCTATACATATGGCGCTGAAGACCAATCAACAGTTGATCGGAAATGACAGGCATTTATGCGTCGAAACAAATATTCGTATGCCAGCCATTAACCAAAAATGGACGTTCCGAGTCAATAATCGTAAGGTTTATTCTTCAAACGGGCTGCCTTCTTCGCTGAGGACGTTAGTTTGCCAGCACGGCGCCATGCCCCAAGAGTCTCTTATCAATGCGATTACCATACTGGCTTCCTCTGCGGCCGACTGTGGAAAAATGCACCAGTAATCTGTGGATGGTCGTGGGTTTTGCCGGGTCCTGCTGGGTTTTCCCCACCATGCTACTCGCCGCCCTTGTATGAGTGAAATATTCCTGAGTACAAGTAAATATTACTAAATAAATATTCCTGTAGAGTCATTTAACACAAACCACTAAAGATCTAAGAAAGTAAATAAAGTGTGAAGTTAGGACGCATTTATGCAAAGAAAAGTTGTCAACGATTTCGAGTTATGATGGACAGACGTAAAGAATGTTCTAGGCAAATGAGTGAAATCAATATCCAGATCATGGAACATGCTAATATATAATTGTTAACCAGTCTTATATGTCCTGAACATAGTATGATTGTGCGTGCTTGGGATTTAACGTCGTGCTCAACAATTTTTCAGTCATGTGACGACAGTATGATTGTGATGTTTCCAATGTGCGCAGTGAAAACTAACTCGGGGTGTTCCGATTAATGTATTCATTGTTCCGATCACGTGACACAGTTTTGACACATTAGAGTCGGAATCAATTCACCTGCAAACAAAGTAGTCCGGCAAAACATCGTGCTGTCTGGCGTTACATGTACTTCCTCATTAGCGTAAGACAACAGCAAAGAGAGTAAAACCAGGGAGGGGGCGATAGGTAACACGTAACCGGTGCAATACCGCTCGTTGTCATTTTACTTCAATCAGAGTTATATTTTAACAAACAGTTCGTACAAATGTTTAAATAGAAGCAAATTAAAACGACAACTAACGAATTCCTCTTACATAATGCTCGGTTTCCACCAACTGTCGTCGTATAAGTTAAATATTTCTGAGCAGAGTGTAAAGTACCAATCCCATCAATGAGATAAATAACTTTATATAATGCCAAAATAATCATCGGATATTTGGTTTAGCTCTTCCGTTACCAGATAGTTTGTTAGACGGACGATATCTACCACCGAGACAGACGCGCTTCTGCGAAACTAATAACGAGATGCATGGACGGAAAACTCCCGAGCAGGAATAGCTGGTTGAGGAGTGTCAAGTCAGGTGGATCACAGGATGTCTGCAAGGAATTCTGTCTCAAGAAGATCCTTTTGAGTGAGGAGCTGTCTTGGATAAACAGAGGGCTCTAACAGCGCCAGAATGACGTCTCGGTAAATAGTAACAAGATACCGCTGTCTGGACTAGAGGTTGATGTGTCAGGGAACATCATCTCCAGTAGCATGTCCGTCCCCCCCCCCCCCGTCCCCCGCCCGGCAAAACCCTCCCCCTTCGTTCTTTAGAAAAGCAGGCAGTTACGTAGATATGTAGGCAATGTAGCATATATGTTTCCCAGAATGTCCTGTGCTTGATAGGAGTTTTGTAATCGATTCAGGTACTGAAATAAGACAAATTCATTTGCATATCTATAATGAAATACAGGTATGTGGCGTACCAGGGATACGTGAGCTTTAAGCGCGTGGGTGTGTAGGGTTTATTCGTAGTGTGCAAGTAAGTGAGATTTAATTGCAGGGTGCGGATAAGTGAACATTAGTTGCAGCAATTAATACGAGTAAGTAAGGTGTGATGGCAGTGGTTGGTGAGGATTGTGCAGTGTGCGGCAAAGTAGAGGTCAGTAGTGATGGACGAGTAAGTGAGGTGTTATAGTAGTGTGCTGGCAGACGTTGATGACGACTAACAGTAGAGTGCGGGTAATAAGAGGTCAATGGTCAAGGACGAGGAAGTGAGGTGCAGTGGTAGTGTGCTGGCAGTCGTTGATGACGACTAACAGTAGTGTGCGGGTAATAAGAGGTCAGTGGTCAAGGACAAGGAAGTGAGGTGTAATGGTAGTGTGCTGCAGTCGTTGATGACGACTAACAGTAGTGTGCAGGTAATAAGAGGTCAGTGTTCAAGGACGAGGAAGTAAGGAGCAATGGTAGTAAGCTGACAGTCGTTCATGACGACTAATAGTAGTGTGCGGGTAATAAGAGGTCAGTGGTCAAGGACGAGGAAGTGAGGTGTAATGGTAGTGTGCTGACAATGGTTGGTGAGCATTAACTGAAGTGTGCGGGTAATTAGAGGTTAAAGGTGATGGACGAGTAAGTAAGTGAGTAATCTTCTAACCTGCTCAGGGTTAACAATTTGTCAGCCATTTGACGGTGAAGGAGTCCTTAGAGTGTATGTGATGTGCCTCATTGTTGCCGGACGGATTTTTACCGCTCTTTCATCTATTCATATATCTATTTATACACTACTTCCTCTCTTTTAAGGTGTTATGTGTGACCCCAACCAGGATTGATTAAGTGAGGATTAATGCTAGTGTTCTGGTAAGTGAGGGTGAATAGTAATTTGCGAGTAGACTGGGCTTAATAATACACATAAGGCTGATCATATACCTATTCCTATACGCACTTCGGTCTCTAAACTTAAGATTCTGTATTTTTCATTTATTTTTTATAAATTGTTTCTTGCAAGGTTCATTGTTAGTTAGGCCTCCATTAAACTAACGCCGCTAACGATGTATCCATTTCCAGGCAATGATGACATGGTTCTGGGTTTCGTCAGATCTGAGTTTTCCAACATGTGACATTTTGGTCGCGTGTTATCTGCCTTATTTTCGGTCTTACTACTGTACTTGTACAATTAGGCAATATTTCATATCTAGTATCTCTGCGAGGATGCAGATAGGGGTAGGAGGTGGAAGTGCTTGGAGAAGAGTGCTTTGCTTTCCTTTTGTGGTTTTTCCTTTCATCCTTGTTTTGTACTTCTCGTATTCCACTCAACTTTTTCTGCCCGTAATTGTGACCGCCCTCCTAAAAGGGAAAAATATTTTAGCATGGCGGGATTAAACAAGAATCTGTCAACCAATCACTGCCCGGATTGCCCTGAAGGAGAAAGGATTACCTTCAGATAATCCGCATAACTTAACAGATACCACTACCAAAAAGCCGACGACGGCCAGGCAATGGAACGATACAGTGACGCGCATTAATCCCAACATACTCGTGTTGTTTCTTAAATTATTTATGGAAAATTGTCTGAAAGCCTTATATATGATTAATGAAAACTGACATACCAGTTCTACCATAAAATCAATTCACACACACACAGGTTAAAATGAAACACTACCAGGTCGCCTTGCAATGACCTATGCTGTCCGGACGGGAAAATTGATGGTTTCCGTTAAAAGTACACAATCTGTGCGTCGAAATAAACATTCGTATAACAGCCGTCAACCAATAAGGACGTCAAGGGTCAATAATCGCAAGGCCAATTCCCAAAAAACAGGGCATAACACAAACTACCAAAGAACTAAGAAAGTGTATAAAGTACGAAAATAGGACGGCATCGTGCAAAGAGAAACAGCCAACAGTTTTCAGTGATGATGGAAAGACGCAAGTGTATGTTCGATGCGCCTGCGTGAAATCAGTATCCATCGAGAATCTCGGGTTCAACTCCAATTATTGCAGGTTAAGTCGCGGATTCAAGTCACCAATTTTGTCAGCTGTTTTTATAACATACGCGGTCTTGGACGGCAAACCCACAATCGCGTTAATATTACAATATAATTGTCAATATTAGATAGTCCACACATTTCAGAAAACGTCAGCATTATGAGTGTATTAAAGTCAGCAAGAGTATTAAAGAAGATTATTATTAAGTATTAAAGAAGTAAGAAATTTAAAAACTGCATGCCCCACTGTTTGTGGTACCAAGCAACTGTGATACGTATGTCTCAAATTACATATTGAAGGCATGCTCTTTTAAATTGTTGGGGTTGTTTTTAAGAAAACTTTTTCACTTTTCGGAAAAGGGTCTGATGTCCAGAAACTAATGTGTGTGAAATGTTAAAGTTTTACGTTGAAAACATTTTTAATATTTACGAAGCTTCCCTGTTTTTTTTCACCCGACATATTGTAGAGGCTATACGGGGTGTAAAGCGCCTGTGTGTGTCATGTGTAACGGTTCGAAATATGGTGCTAAGTCATTGCTCGTTTTTATTACAATCCTTCCTTCTTGTCTTACATTTGTTTTCATTTCGATTCTACACTGTTGTATTATTAGTTTGCCCTATAAATGTCAAGAGTAGCCTGTAGTCATCACACGATGTCTGGAGAGCCACCTGTGACACGATATTACCGTGCGACTACCCCAAAACACTAAAATCTGCTATGGAATTTATTTTTGTTGTCTTGAAGGCTTGATTAGTAATTTGGAAACCACACCTGATATGTCAAACCCATAAATACGATATGGTGAAGTCGATTTATATACAGTACCGATGTATTGATGTGTAGGTAACAGTGCGTAGGCCTATACAAAGTAATCCATACTCACAAAGACAGGAGCATGGAAGGTAAACCCAGAACAGCGACGACAGTGTGATAGTTGGAAAACAATAACACGTCACAGACGAAATACGGCCTCTTGTCAGTTTACCTCAGTTTAGATTTTAATTCCAATCGTTCATGTAAAAAGGTCTAGACAGCAACAATTGAGGCGGCCCTGGCAGAACTTTCGAAAGCCAGTATACAGTAGATTTTTGAAGCTAACCCGCGTCTCACCTTCCTCTTGGTTATCGATGACGTGGAATGAATCATTTATTAGCACTTTTAACACTTAGTCCTATTTACTATATCCGACTCTAATGGCTACTGGCCCCTAACACCTGCCATAGATGCCAGTAAACGACGTGGATTGTTCAGCTAATATACCTGGTGTCATTTTGAGGGGAAACGGGCTCTGAAGTGTAAAGTGTTCCTGTCTTTCAAACGCTATAGGACAGATGAGGCACGGCTTTAAACGCATGGACGCTCTTCTGACATTGTCTGATGATGTAGACCATTTCTTCTACCTTTCTCTGACTGCTTTAAAGTATATTGTGTGTCCACAGATAGCTTAAATATGTATATATATTCTCTGTAGGTGGAAAGCTGTCAGTATTAGTTACAAGAACATGTCTTGGCACAAATTAGCAATATTTTTGAAACAAACTAAACCCGACTTTGAACTGGGTATTTCTAGTTTCGCCCGCATGGTATTTACGAAGCCGGCCCTGGACAAAAATTTGCAGATCTGCCCCTCTACGGTTGGTGGGACCTTGTTGACAATAACCGATTGATGACTCTCTTACCTGTATACCATTTATTGAAAGACCATTAGGCCCCCTCCAGTATTGTGCTCATATCTGTTCGCCACCATGTGGAAAGTTCGTCAGTGGCTTGCCAAAGGTCACAACTCCACAAATGTAACTGACCGACCACTCCATAATTGAAATATACTTGAGTACCGATATGGGGTTATTTATTTCTTTATTTGATTGGTGGTTTACGCCATACTCAGGAATATTTCCCTTACACGATGGTGGCCAGCGTTGTGGTAAGCGGAAACCGGGTAGAGCCCGGTTTAAACTCAACACCATCCTCAGGTTACTTGAAGACTTTTCCACGTACAGCCGCAAAGGATGCCAGTATGGACAAGGCAAACTCACTGCACCCGCATCTGTGAGAGGCTTCTGGGTCATTGTGCCTCACTTGCACGCTAACCACCTCGACCACAGAACCCAATCTCCTCGTAGGACGTTGTCCATATTAGCCATTTTTACCTGATTGGGCAAGGCTCGTATTTCACGTAGTCATTATAGACCTTTGTAAAGTTTGGAATAAGCTAAATGAAGAGAGCATCGCCTTGTACATTTGTTAGGCCCACTGTAAAATGTGATGATTTCAGTCTACGCCACAAGCGTTTAATTACAGAAGTATTATAAAATGTGATGATTTCAATCTACGCCACAAGTTTTTAATTACAAAACTATTGTATCAAGCATACTCCATGAAACGCCTTTACTCAGAGGTTCCGACAATTTAACTGTATACTGAATATAACTCTCTGATTGGCAAATATGGATAGAAGCATTCAAGACCTCTGGCAACAGGAAAATATTCAGGTATGGCCCAAGATAGGCATCGCGCCATCTGGATGTTGTCTGGGGGAATATGACTCAATGATACAGCCCATTACTCCGCAATATAACCTATTCCCTTATTCCACTGCTATCCTCCCTTAAGCAACAACCCAGATGACGCCGTGTCTTCCTTGGCCACGGGGAATAAAGTAATATTTCCTATCCGTTTAATAGTTGTCATAAAGTATCTAGTTCCGCTAAGCCCAGGCCGAGGGACAGCATCAGCATACATGTCTATTACTGATTTTATGAACAGCGACTGATATACATGCACTTTTATGTTGGTTAACTGGATTGTAACAGTTTGAAAGGATCTGGTATGGTAAGGCGGGGTATTGGCACAAATGCAAGAAACTGTTCATCTCTAGCAGCGAAACTGACTATAAAAGTGACTGACACAATCGTAAGGCTACTTTTTTCGGTTCTATTTTACTCTTCTTTTCCTGTTATATGGCAAGCATGCGACTTCTAAATTTTCAAACATAAGACGCAAGATATGTTCTAGGTGACTGAGTGAAATCAGTATGCAAATCGTGTACCATGCTAGAATATCAGTTGTCGATAACAAAATATGTATCTCAGTTGCGCTTTGATTGCAGCTGTTCATATATCCAACGTGACGATCTAATTCAACTCGGTGAATATTATCGGCATTAGACTCAATTGCCAGAGGTCTTGCACCAGAGGTTCTGGACGCTCTGTCCATATTTATTTACAAGAGAATTATACTCATTGTAAAACTTAAGAAACTTGGAGTGAAGGCGTTAGATGGAATAACCTTGACACACTGGTTTTTGCAGTAATAAGTTGTTACATTGATTGGAATCGTCGCACAACTCGCAGGATATAACAAATGCTACAAAGCGAGATGTATACACGCCATATGCAGGACCCTTCGGTATATTGCTGTTCAAGTAAGGGTAATGTACAATGTCAAAATTTAAACTATATCTCTTGCCGTAAAGTCTGCGGGAAAGGAAACTGTTTGGTCATTGTACAAATATAGATCCCGACAAGATGTACCATATGGAGAGTTTGAAATCTAGGGAAGGTGAGTTAATATCTTTCAGATCCTATGCTATATATGGATTGTTACAAGCCATCAGATCATCAATATACCGTTTAGTGAATGAGAAAGATCGGCCCTGGTGAGGATTACTCCTTAATAGTTTCTGTAAACTGTCGCATTCATAATGAGACCAGGTATAGGTCGGCAAAAGTGGGGCACAATTTGTACCCATCGGAATACGTATACACTGTTGATATAAGTTTTCCCCGAATTTTCACACAGATGTTATTAATGAGAAATTCCAGCAACTCAGTGAAGATCGAAACATCCCATGAACAGGAAACCTTGTTTGTAGTGGAACTGAAGAAGGTTTTGTTGCCTCTGACGTTAATATAGCGGTTATAGCGAAAAATCCTTTATATTTGCTTTACAAGTGGTATAGGAATGTCCGACTTTGACGTTTAGATTGCGAACTTTAAACATTACAATTAAATTAAGGAATTAGGACTGTGTTATTGAATATTTTGCATATCGTAAGACAAAAGGGCATATATATATATATATATATATATATATATATATATATATATATATATATATATATATATATATATATATATATATAGCTTCATATCATATCCTCGCACCAAATCGTATTGTATTTTCCCAACAAAAAATTAGTAAAAAATAAATCAATCTAAAAAGATACGTTTTTTTCAGATATTTATTTTAATGGTTTTTTTCCCAGGTAAATAAGACTTTATTTGAAGTTTAGGTTTACTTATATTGTGATTAATGAGAAAGAAAATATCATGAAACCTTGGCATTTATACCTGTCACACACAGCTCTAATACCGCCACCTGACCTTGAACCAAAATGTTAAAGATTTCCCCCGCTCGTACTGTTGGTGGGACGTCGATCACAACAAGCGATCATGACCATCTGCGCAGTCTTACTTTCATTTAATAGAAAACATATGCCTTTCTTGAATTTGGAGTAGGAACCTTGGACTCCCCCCACCCTAACCCCCACCCCCACTCCCAAACCCTGACACCTCTCCATGACAGCAATATTTGAAATCCCAGCTGTTCACGGGACATTGATATCTGTAAGAGGCAGAGAGCTCTTATATGGGCCTCGAAAAAGCATACGACACGGTTTGGAGGAAAGGATTGTTGTTTTAAACTGAATAAAATTGGTATTGGTGGACGTATGTTTGGGTGGATCAAAAGTTTCTTATCGGACAGAGTTATCCAAGTAAGAGTTGGTTCATGTCTATCCAAAAAAGCAGCTTTCACAAACGGAACATCCTAAGGCAGTGTTATATCACTTTGATATGGAAATGAACTTTGATATTAAACTTTGATATGGAATTCATGCCTGGAATATTCATTGTCTGCCCGGCATCATTCAAAACTGATGACCGCTTCTCTCTTGTATGTTACCGGCTTTATTTCTGATTTGTATAATTTCTTACATACCTTTGTCTTTGGGAGTTAGTGTTAAACGTTGTTTTGGAAATGGATCTTGCGATTATCGACTTGGAACGCCTTTTACGGACTACGAATGGTATATGAATGTCGGACTTGACGCTTATACCTACTCTGTTTAATGTTATGATAAATGACCTTCGTAAGCCTGCACCATCCAATGTCAACAAGTCCTTATTTGCAGATGATAAGGCCGTCTGGTTTGCGAACAGAAATCTGAAACATGTAGTAAAAGTCATTAATGTCAACGTATCAAATATTTTCAGTGGTAAAAGCTATGGAGTTTTAAATTTTCCCCTTCTAAGTCAGAAGCCCTGTTATTTACTAAAAGGAAAATCACATGTAATATATCGTTAAAAGAAGCAGATTACAGTATTAAATACACCCAATATTTCAAATTTCCTGGTATGGTTTTTGATGCTAAGTTTACGTCGAACAATCATAGATGGAGTGGTGGCCAAATGCCGGTCGACAATTAATCTGATGAAAAGTGTGTCTGGCACTTCTTGGGGGGGCGGATAGAAACGCATTGGGTAAACTGTATAAATCTGTGATTAGATCTAGGCTGGATTATGGAGCAGAGGTGTACAGCTCTCGTACACTGACGATGAGGCTTGACTCTATACAGGGACAGACTTTGCGTATATGTACTGGGGCCATGAGTACTACCCCATTACAGGTACTGCAGGTAATAACAGGTGAACTGCCAATATGGATTAGACGACAATATGGATTAAATGACAAGTTTTAAGTATTATTTGTCTCTGTTAACAAGTCATAATAATCCTGCCTCTGATGTTTTAAATGTGACTTGGCATTCTGAACTATCAGAAAAATTGAAACTCAAAGACCAAGAATAATTTAGTGTTCGCTCTCAATCCACTCGAGATGAATTGCAGCTTGATGAGTCAATTGTCCAAACGGAGGTAACATTTCCATTCCCTCCATAGAAGCTGAGGCGTCCTTTTATATCTACAGAGCTCCATTCGAAAGTAAGGAAATCTGACCCTATCAAAAATACAGAATTGTATGCTAAAAATCATATTCGATCAAACTGGTATGATTATCTCCACATTTACACAGATGGATCGAAATGTCCAGAATATGGAAGAATCTGAAATCAAGTATGAAAAATCTTACCGTCTATCTGATCAGGTTAATGTCTTTACATCCGAATTGGTTCGGTCCTTGTGGCGTTAAAATTTGTAGAAGAATTTCGTCCCTTAAAATGTGTAATATTTACTGACTGTCTAAGGACGTTATTTGCTCTGATCAGCCATGCTGGGAGAATGCTAACAATGTTGTACTTGAGATACTACACTGATTTACTTATCGTTTCTATCAGAACATTCATGTGTGCCTTGAGTGGATTCCAGGCCACAGGAATATTGAAGGCAACGAGAGGGCGGATCCATTGGCGAAAGCAACGAGTACGAAAAGTGCTATAGATATCCGTGTCTGTCTCGGAAATGTTTCGTGTTTATCGAAAGCAATTTTATGAAATGTGGCAGAAGGAATGGGAAAATAGTGCCAAAGGTAAATTTTACTACGGTTTGTTTCCTACGGTAAGAAATGCTTGGGTATCAGTGAAGGGGAGGTTACAGCAAGTGTTTTTGATAAGATTGCAGTCGAGTCATGTTCCCTTGAATTTTTATATCTATAGAATTGGATTTATAACCACTGGAATGTTTTAGAAACTATAGATCATTCTTTACTTCGGTGTCCATATCATGGACAGATTCGTAATGACATATAAAGACGGCTTTCGATTTTATCATCGTTATTATTTAACTGCTCTCTAATTTTGATAACTACTAGTTATCTTTTCAGGATGACAAGAACAGAAAGTATTTGGTTGCTTTGGCATGAATAGGGCTATTATGACACCTGAATATGCCAATATTTTCTATTAGTAGTGGTAGAAGTAGCATATGGGCCTCTGCGCAGTCTAACGTTCGTTGAAGGTCACTTGCCAGTATGACGTGGGTATGTAAGAGAAATTATTACCCTAATTCTGCTTAAGCGATTGAGCTAGGAGCGTATAAACTGCTATTATTTATGCATTTACATGAACAGTTAGAATGAAACCCCGCCTGAGGTAAAATGACAAGAGGCTGGATTTCACCGGTTAAGTGTGACCATTTTTGCCAGCTACCACACAGTCGTCGCTGCTATGGTCTTAGCCTTTATCTTTACGTCTTTCATTATATTAGATACAGCTATGGCTAGTCTAAAACAGAACTTGCCACAGGATCCCGCGTTCAAGAGGTCTTGATTCTACTAATTATATAATTAAGGCAACTTGAGAGAAAGCGTTTATTGACGTATACTTGAAAAAAAATGTACGATCAAAAAAGCGCTAAAAGGCCCCTTAAAACTGCCTGCTACTTTATTATAAACATTTCTGGAGTATAGCCCATTCAGCGCAACTTTACGTACGCCAGTTTCGATCACTATATCTTAGCCACCATACTTTTTGCACTGAAGGCACACTCATCAAATATACCCGCCACTCGTCTGAACGTGAACGGACAGGTGCGTGACGTGGTTATTGTTGTCTGACTTCCGGTGATTTATCGGTTGTTCAGTGACGGTTTAATGCACGGTCCCTAAATGTCCTAAGTGTCCCGCCATCCGTTTTGAAATTTTTGTGCACTTCATGAAAACCCTGTTCTTACGATGCGACTTGTTACGTTCAGACGAGGTGATTTATCGAATGCTACAATCGCATTTGTTCCGCTGTCCCTTATTTTTAAAATACGTTTTGCGTTCGTATGCCATTCTCAGCGAAAGCAATTGTAAAACCTTGACGCTTTCATTATTCCTCTAGATATACTTTGATGGTTTTATGCATGATAACAGATAATCAACGACAGTGTGATAGTTGGCAAATAGTCACAAGTAACCGGTCAGGCACTGTCTCCTGTCTGTTTATTTCAGTCAGAGTTTTATTCTAACTATTCGTGTAAATGAAGTCACAGAGTAAGGCAGCACACAGTATACTGTCACACTGGGCTGACAATGGATGGATCTAACACACCCTATGCCCATTTAACTCTGCTCTTGACAGCGTTTCTTACCCTTCCACTCACCGAAAACAATGAGGTCTAAGAAAGTCAGAACAAGTGTAACTAACTTGAAGGACACAATATTTAAACCCTTTATTCAAACCCATGGAACACTTGTTTTTGTGTTTTTCTCCTTAATATGGATTACATAATGTCGCCTTGTATATAAAAGTACCCCAAAGCTTCTCAGATTCTTCTTGGGGCGTAGAAATGGCTTTAAACTACAATTTGTCTAAGACCCCATTGTCAGTCCGGAAATTAATTATCTTGCTGTGGTGACCTCAACGGTGATAACTGTCAAACCATCTTTATTGGGGGGAGGACCCGAAATGGGAGCGCTAAGGTGGCCCCGAGTATGTTTCATTTCAGAATATACCATATAAAATATGTACAAAATAAGGGTTAGTAAGAAATATAAAATATTTTGGCATATCTTTCTTCATTTTCCTTGAAACCATCTATTCTTTGTTTATAATACCTTTTTGTAATAAAGTCACATAAGGCTTCGTATGTAAAAGGCACAATAAAGTTTGTATCAACAGTGAACAGCGATCAAGTGTCGTGTGGTATGGGCGCAGCCATTACATGTGTACATAAACTGGTGTGGCGCTGTACGCGCTTATACAAGATATTACTTTCCTCCACCTTTAGTTAAGAAGTACTCTTCAGTAGAAATGTTAACATGGAAAATATAAAACATTAGCAATGGTAACGGTTAATATGAAAATAATATACATGTTCATCAGTACTGCTCGTAATTGGAATATCCCGACACAAAGTTAATTACTCACAGTCTCAGTAGAACCATTTGTATCGGTGAAACATAAAGTAATTCGTTGTCAAGAACAATTACCGAAAGGAAAGTTAAACATCTACAATTAAGGGTCACTGAACATAGTCTTTCAAGTAAGAGGGTGATTCTCTAACACGTGAAGGATAACGCTTCACTCCAGGGTCACTCTGCCTCTGGAAGGTAGGATGCACTGGTTCAGAGACTGGTGTAGTCTCTGGAACATCATTAGTCTCCACTGACTATCACAAAGAGAACTACCGCAGTTGATGTCGATGTTTGATGATGTCACGGAGGTAGGAAACGATTTCTCCACAACAACATCTGGAACATTTTCCGGGAATGGCTGTTGCTGCACGGCTACAGCATTGTCATCGCTGATATCAGTACGATGTCGAATCTGGTCCTGGAGTCAACGACAGATTCATCTGTCTGATGTTTGAGCACGGTAAGACAAAGGTCCTGTCTTTTCCTGCACACTTGCTGGTATCCATTTCTCTCCTCTGCCATATTTGCAAACATAGACCCTGTCGTTTTCCAGTATAGTGCGACTTTTCGCATGTCGATCATGGTATGTCTTCTGCTGTTGTTGCTTCTCGTCAATGCGTCCTTGAATATCTGGGTGCAATACGTCCAGTCGGGATATGAGTCCACGATTCATCAACATTTCAGCAGGTGACAAGCCGGCTGTGGTCTGTGGTGTGATTCTATAGTAAAAAAGTAACTGATTCAGTTTGTCCTGAATGGAACCACCTTTTATCTTCGCCATTGTCCCTCTACTTGCCCATTTGATGCTTGGTGATAGGGAAAAGTCAAGATGTGGTTAATTTCATTTTGTCTTTTGGATTCCTTGAATTCATCACTTGTGAAGCTAGTCCCAATATCCGATAGAATCTGATCCGGTAGACCGTAGGTGGCAAAACATTGTTGTGGTTTCTCAGTGGTGGAACTACTAGTCGAGCCATTATCTGGGAAGATTTCCAGCTAATCTGTATAGGAATCTATTGCTAGAAGAAACATTTTCCCCATGTATGGTCGTGCATAATCGATGCGGATTCTGGACCAAGGTCATCCTGGACTTTCCCATGGATGTAATGGTGCTTCCTGTGGTGTACGCTGATGTAATTGACACTGCACAACAACGTACTTTGTTTTCAAGTTCATTGTCCATCTTAGGCCAACATACATAGCTTCCAGCAAGGTTTTTCACACGAGAAATCCCTGGATGAGTTACATGAAGTTCCTGTATCATCTGTTGACGTTCCTGTGGAGGTACAATGACACGTGCTCCCCACAGAAGACAACCATGGTGTACACCGAGTTCAGCCCGTCTTGTAAAAAAACGGTGGCAGGTTTGCTTCCTGGCATTTATCTGGCCAGCCATGGAGAACAAATTTTAGTAATCTGGACAACACTGGGTCTCGCTCAGTCCATGACGTTATGTGTTTAGGGTTTACAGGTCCTTACATGTCCACATGTTCAATAAGTAAAATGTTTTCTCCTGGAATTGGTGGATTTTCACCACCTGATGAATCAGAAAGTGGCAAACGACTTAAAGCGTCTGCATTTGCATTTGATTTACCAGATCAGTAGACCAGCTCATATTCGTAGGCTGACAAAGTTAATGCCCAGCGCTGGATACGTGCTACTGTCATGGGTGGTATACCCTTGGTTTCCAAGTAATGGTTTGTGGTCACTCATTAAGGTAAAATGTCTCCTACAACGAAATTGATGAAACTGTTTTACTCCAAACACGATGGCGAAGGCCTTTTCTCCAGCTGGAAATAGCCCTTTTCTGCTGTAGAGAGTGTGCGCGACATGAAGCCAATGGGTTGCTCTGTTCCGTCCGCCATTTTGTGAGAGAGCACTGCGCCAGTTCCGTATGGTGACGCATCAATATCCAATACCAAGGGTCTCCTTGAGTCGAAGTGGACTAACACATCTGAAGACTGTAACAATCCTTTTGACTTAAGGAAAGCGTCCTCCTGTCTTTTACCCCAATGACACTTTACGTTTTTACGTAAGAGCTCATGCAGTGGCGCCAGTACTGTTGACAGGTTCGTCAAGAACTTAGAATAATAGTTCAAAAGTCCTAAATAAGATTTCAATTCTGTGATATTCTTAAGTGATGATGCGTCATGAATTGCTTGAATCTTGTCGTCCAATGGATGGATTCCTTCCTTTGTGATTCGATGTCCAAGAAAGACGACCTAATCTACCGTGAAGAAACGTTTGTTCCTTTTCAGGTGAACTCCTGCTTTACTGAGGCATGAAAAAAACTGATTCAGAATCATCTTTCCCAGTTGTTAGTATGTCCTCTAGACGCACTAACACATGTGGCATGCCTTGAAGAAGACTTTCCATCGTCCTCTGGAAAATTCCAGGTGCACTGGACACCCCATATGGTAGTCGGTTATACTGAAATAAACCCTTATGAGTGTTAATTGTTGTGAAAACTTTAGAATCTTCGTCCATTAACATTTGTTGGTAGGCTTGAGACAGGTCTAACTCTGTCCACCACCAAGTGTAGCATACAAATCTTCAGTCTGGGTTATACTGAAGCTATGTGGAATTTCCTCGCCTGTGTAGGTCATGAGTTTAACTTTGGATTTCTGAAGTTTCCCAGTTTTCAACTAGTTGTATATCTTCTCATCTAAACAGTAACTGGTGCTCCGGTGTCCAATTCTAACTGAACAGTAATATAACCAATGTCCACGGCAACACTATATGGTTTCCTGCCTCCATCACGCTGAAGATTAAACACTACATAGACGTCCTCGTCTTCACCGGCAGCTTTGACCTCTCGTTTTACAAAATTGGATTGCTGTGGCTTTCGACGCCATTTGTTTTTGTTATGGCCTGACCACTTTGGGTGATTTTGTTTGGCTTGACCAGAATTATTACTACGTTGTAGTTTGTTCCAAACAGGCCCGGTCAATGTGTCCCCTTTTCTTACAGAAACCGCAGGTTGAATGAATGTGACGACACGTAGATGGCTCGTGATTTCCCATACAGCGAGAGCATACTGTAAACGAAGTTTTACTTGGTTTGGCCTGAATTTTATTGAATTCTGTTTGTTTTACAGATTGTGTGGATTGCTGAGTGTGTTGGAGGTCCTGGATGTTTTTAGCTGCTAATTCCATAGCTGTAGCTACTTCATTCGCCCTTTGGAACGTTAATCCATGCTCCGACAGTAATCTTCTTTGGATTCCGTCATCTTTCATCCCACATATCAGCCTATCTCTGAGCATTTCATCTAGGGATCGTCCAAAGTCACAATGTTCAGAAAGTCGGCGTAACTTGGACACAAACACAGCAACTGACTCGCCCGGGGCCCTCACTCGACTGTTGAATTTGCACCTGAACGCACGCTGACGGCGGAGGGTTGTGGTGATCACCAACGATTTTCACCAGTTCGTTAAACGTTCTTTCGCCAAGTTTTTCAGGTGCAACTAAATTCCTTATGAGTTTATAAGTCCTTCCTCCACAAACACTGAGTAGGATTGAACGCTTTTCCCGGTCATCTTCAATGTCATTAGCAATGAAGTAATGTTCTAAACGTTCAATGTATTCAGTCCAACTGCCGATCACCTTTTCATCGAATTTCTCGATTTTTCCGTGCAAAGCCATCGATAGAACAGTCTATAGCACCAATCGTCGTCAAAATATTTAATAAAGTCACACGAGGCTTCGTATGTAAAAGGCACAATAAAGTTTGTATCAACAGTGAACAGCGATCAAGTGTCTTGTGGTATGGGCGCAGCCATTACATGTGTACATAAACTGTTGTGGCGCTGTACGCGCTTATACAAGATATTACACTTTTCATGTCTTCATTGAGCTGCGTGTTCACTGCTCACCGTTTCAGCTTCGGCCTGAAGTCAAAGTATATGATGAAGATGGGTAGTTTACTGGCTCAGGGCAGCCTGGTCTCCTCTATAGGTAAAACTGGCCGTCGTCATGTAAGTGAAAACTTCTTGAGCCAGGCTTTAAACACTGATGATTTCTTTATTCATTTGATTGTTGTTTAACCTATATTCAAGACATTATCGCTGAAACGGTGACGGTCAGTTTTATTTATTTTGTTACTTATCATTCTTGGTGTTTTACGCCGTAGTTAAGAATATTCCACTTTACGACATTATTGTAGAAGGAAACTGGCTAGAATCTGGAGGAAAACCATCCCAATCCGCAGGTTGCTGACAGGCCTTCCCACGCACGGTCGGGGAGGAATCCAGAACACACAGCAGCCGTATTGGTGAAAGGCTGCTGGGTCATTGCGCCTTGCTGGCATGTTAACCACCTCGGCCACTGTCCCCGGTCAGCCCTGGAGTTAACCGGGGCTAAACACCAGTGCCTCTCCGGTCGTACGTGAGATGGTCTGTCAACAAACTGCGGATGGTCGTGGGTTTTCTCCGGGCTCTGCCCGGTTTCCTCCCACCATAGTGCTGGCTGCCGTCGTATAAGTGAAATGTTCTTGAGTACAGCGTTAAACACCAATCAAATAAATAAATAAAATAAACACCAGTGCCCGGGGTTAAACACCAGTGAATCAATCAATCAATCAAGCAATCAATGATTCAATCAATCAATCATTGAGGTTTTGGAACAGTCCTGTTTATAAGATTGGAAATGTGTTAATGTTAGATACATTTGGGTAAAGTTTACAACTGTTGTCTTTATGGCTTATCTGCAGGACAAATGTGATCTACAGATGTTCTTTCAGATGCAGACGCCTGCGTAATCACCAAATCCTGATTGATCGCCCAGCTGAACAAAATTGTTTTGCTCTTGTCCTTCATAAGACCAGTAATTTCCCATTTGCTTCAAAGCATTAATAAAAGTAAAAATAAAACATATGGCAGTAACGTATGTGAGAATACCGTTTTTTACAGGTTTTCTTCACAATAAAGTGACGAAAGGTTTGAATTTTAAAAGATCTTTTGATACTTCGTTGTAAACTGTATTATAGGTCAAGTGGCGACTTTTCTTCATGGAGTGAGTAATCGTCACGGAGCCAATAATCATCATGGGGTGAGTAATTGTCGTGGGGTGAATAATCGTTATGGGGTGAATAATCATCAGGGGGTGAGTAATCGTCACGGGGTAAGTAATCGTCACAGGGTGAGTAATCATCATGAGGTGAATAATCGTCACAGGGTGAGTAATCGTCACAGGGCGAGTAATCATCATGCGGTGAATAATTTTAGGGGTGAGCAATCTTCATGTGGTGAGTAACCTTTATGGGTTGAGTAATCTCCATGAGAGTGATTAATTCCCATGAGGTGAGTAATAGGGTGGGTAATATTGATGAGTAATTTTCTGGATTGTCACTAAACGGTATATTGATGATCTGGGAGATTAAACAACCTATATGTCGCAACTAAGATGTATATCCACCTTCCCTTGATTTAAAGGAAACGACAGCCTCTTCAGAAGGTACATCTTATCTAGATTTGTATTTGAACAAAAACCAAAACGGTTTCCTGTCACCAACTTTACGACAAAGTGCAAATGATGGTTTCATTTTTGACATTGTAATTCATCCTTACTTCGAGATCAAAGTACCGGATGGCCCTCCATATGGCGTATACATTTCTCGCCTTGTAGCATTTGTTAAATTGTGTGTGTTATTTGACGATTTCAGTCAAAGCCACAAGTTACTACTGCAAGAACAGAAGTGCCAAGGTTATTCTACCAAACACGTTAACTCAGTTTCTACAATGAATATATTTCTCGTGTAAGTAAATTTGGACAGTGTCCCAAAGCTCTCGCACTTTGCTTGATTAATGTGCGTCATTCCTCTTAACCCAGGGCTGGGGACTGTATATTCATGACAATGAACTAGATCATCACATTGGATATACGAACATTTGGTATTAAAGCGTAACTGACATACGTAGTTTGATAATCGACAACTTAAAAACTAGCATGGTACACGATTTGGATATTGCTTTCATTCATTCGCTTTGAACATCTCTCTTTACGTGAATCTGTCTTAGTTTCATACGTTGTATACTTCTCTGTGCTTCGTTGAACGTTGTTTGAGACTTGGCCTTGCGATTATGGACCCGGAACGTCCTTTTAGGTTAACGGCTGATATACGAATGTCTGTTTTGAAGCCTGAGTCTTAGAAGGTTTATTTTGGAATTTAGCCATGTCGATTACTAAGACACTGGAAATCAGAGCCGACGCTTAAGCATATGTGCACTGGGAGAACAATTTGATTTGAAATCCTTAATCGAATCAGTCACATTTCATCAAATTTCCAGTTGCTGCTAATTGCGATTAAAACACCATTACGCAAACAAGGGAAACCGTTTGCGTCAATTTGAAAAAAAAGAAACATGAAAATCCTGGAATTTAATGAGATTATATGTTCATTTTAGTAATTATATTGCATGTTAGAAAATAAAGTTTAATTTTGGCTTAGTTGCTGGTATCACACATGATAGCGGTAATGATAATGGGACAATTTTAAACAAAGGGAATTCGTAGGATCGCCAGCGCTGATTGATCGTGGGATTTTCGTTAAAGTAACGTTCGTGTCGCTGTCCTATAAGGATTCCTGCGTCGTCATATGACTGAAAAATTGTTCAAACCCCCAAACACTCATTCACTCACTCGTGTGGCTGTCCACATATCCACGTATGTGCCGCGGTATATATCTCAAACGACATATCACACATATAGAAATTCAAACGTAATCCATCTCAGACCTAACGAGGGAACAAAACAGTATAGCGTACATAAAAAACATCAACTGTGTCATCAAGCCGAAGCAGTTACGTAAGCTTGTCGTGATAAATAGGTTCTTTTGACGCAGGTGTGTTTCTGTGTCGGTGAAATCTCAACTGCATCCGCCCGTTAGCCGGGACCTCACATCATGCCGGTTTCAATACCGATATGTTTATAGAGCTTCTCAAACATACACATCCCGTCCAATCCATCTGCAGACACATTATCGCTACACCTGACCGAATAGTTCATGGTCTATACCCATATACTTGAGCTCGCGAAAGTTGGCACAAAATTACAACACAACATTCAGCTCCATATTCACCAGAATGCGGCTCGTGCAGCTGAGAATACGGAGTTGAATGTTGTGTTGGAATCTTTTGCCAACTTTACTTTTACTTGGCGTGTTAAAGTTGGCAAAAATTCCAGACGCCCTGGAATGGGGATTAACCGACAGTATTGTGCCCCATATTCACATTTAGTGCCATTCAAGACCGTTTGCTACTTGCTCCGGTGTCAAAAATCCCTTCGGAAAAATGAAGAAAAGCAGAGGTACCTATGACAGATCGGAAAACATATGCTGCAAATCGCAGACGTTCTGAAATGGGAATTAATCGACAGCACTGTGTCCCATCTTCATATTTAGTGCCATTTTAGACTGTCTGCTATTAGCCACTGTGTCAAAAATGCCTTCTGAAAAAATGGGTATCACTCAAATGATAACTGCCTATAGAGAAAAAAATTTACTCGGCAAGTTGCAGACGCCGTGAAATGTTAATTAATTGACATTACTGTGTGCCAGCTATATATTTAGTAACCTTTTAGACTGTTACTTGCCACGGTGTCAAAAACCAATTCTGGAAAATGGGTATTATTCCAGCGATAACTACTTACATAGGTACATTCGACGGGTTGGAAAACATATGCTGCAAGTCACAGTCGCCCTGGAATGGAGATTATTCGACAGTACGGTGTCCCATCTTTAAATTTAATGCCATTTTAGACCGTCTGCTACGTGTCACGATGTCAAAAATCCCTTCGGAAAAACGGGTATGACTCAAGTAGTAACCGCTTATATAGGTAGATTTCGAGAGGTCGGAAAACGTATGCTGCAAGTCACAGATTCTCTGAAATAGGAATTAATCGTCAGTACTGTGTCCTAGCTTTACGTTTAGTGAAATTTTAGACTGTGTGTTCCTTGCCATGGTGTCAAACATGCCTTCTGAAAAATGAGTTAAAAGATAATTGTCTATATAGCTACATGCGAGACGTCGGAAAACATATACTGCAAGTCGATGACACAGTGGAATGGGGATTAGTGAATAGTACTGCGTTACATCCCTTAGCAAAAACGGATAGCATTCCAGACGTAACCGTTTATATATGTACATTCAAGAGGTCGGAAAGCATATACTGCAAGTTGCAGTCGCTCTGAAATGGGGATTAATTTACATTACTCTGTCCCAGCTTTACATTTAGTGCCAATTTAGGCCGTCTGCTACTTGCCACGGTGTCAAAAATCCCTTCGAAAAAACGGGTATCACTCAAAATATAACCGTTTGAATAGGTACATTTGAGGGGTTGAAAACATACGCTACAAGTGTCATTCTAGGCCATATGTTATTTGCCACGGTGATACCCGTTTGTCTAAACTGTGGATTTTTGACACCGTGGCAAGTAGTAGACGGTCTAGAGTGGCACTAAATGTAAGGATGGGACACAGTAATGTCGATTGATCCCAAGTCTTCGACTTGCAGTATATGTTTTCCGACCCGCAAATGAACCTTTAAAAGCGGTGATCTTCCGAGTGATTACCGTTCGTCAGAAGGGATTTTTGGCACTAAATGTGAAGTTGGGACACAGTAGTTTCCATTAATCCCCATCATAGGGGGTCTGCAACTTGCAGCATACGTTTTCCAACCCACCGAACGTTCCTATATAAGCAATTATCTTTCTAGTTATACCGATTTTTTAGAACTCATTTTGAACACCGTAGCAGACGGACTAGAATGGCGCTAAATGTAACACTGGGACACAGTACTGTCGATCAATGCCCATTCCTTGGAGTCTGTGACTTGTAGTATATGTTTTCCGACCTCTTGAATGTACCTGTATTAGTGGTTATCTTTTTAATGATACAAACTTTCAAAAGGGATTTTTGACATCGTGGTAAATTGCGAGAGGTCCAAAATAGCACTAAATATAAAGATGCGATAGAGTACTGTACATTAACCCTTATTCCAGAGCTGCTGCAACTTGTGGTAGATGTTACCTGAAGCACTGCTTATCTTTTAAACAGTCGCCATTTTAAGAAAGTATTTTTGATAGCAGGTAGATGGTCCATGTTGGATATATGAACAGCTGCAATCAAAGCGCAACTGAGTTACATATTTTGTTATCAACAACTGAAATTCTAGAATGGCACACCATTTAAATATTGATTTCTCTTAGTCGCCCAGAACATACTTTGCGCCTTTCAAACATCAATGAAAACTGTTGACTTCTTTCGCTTGCATGATTCCATCCTATTTCCGTACTTTATATACTTTCTTAGTTCTTTCTTGGCCTTGCGATTATTCACATGGAACGTCTATATTGGTTGACGGCTGGTATACGAAAGTCTGTTTGGACGCACAGGTCAACTCAAGAATTCTCCATACACATGTATATGATGGCGGTAAATTTTATTGTTAAGAGGAATCCGGTATACCGAGAATGTCATTCGGTAAGGTGTCCTGTCTGGTATCTTCGGCATGATACTTTGGCGGCATAGACTCGCCCTGCCACAAGAAGACACAGTATATATATATGAACACACCTAGTGATTCCTGAACGTCACATTACTGAAAATGACCTGGAATGTCCTTATTGGTTGACGGCTTTTATGCGAATGTCTGTTTTGATGCATAGACAGAATCTTTTGCTTTCTTGAAACGGTGGAAACAAAGATCCATTGTATGCTTGGTAATTAACCTTTCTAAAAATTACCCTCTAACTGGCTGTCATTAGAGATTACCAGTGTTTTCCTTCATCAATATTTATAATTTTTAAAGTCTTTTACTACGGCATGAAATATAATTAATGACGTACAGCATAGCGAGTAAAACCAGAGCAGCGACGACAGTGTGATAGCTGGCAAATGGCCACACGTAACCGGTGAAATATGGCCTCTTGTCGGCGTTCGTCAGTCATGGTTTTGTTCTCACTGTTCACGTAAACGCATAGATAGTAGCACCATGGCTCAAGCAGAATTAGGTAAGAAAAAGCCGGTGATCGTAATTGCAATTCATTAGACCCCGCTGCTCTAGAACTATTCTGAAACAAATGAATAAAATGGCATATTTATTTATTGAACGTTTGAATAACGCCATACCCATGGATACCTCACATATTCGAAGGCGGTCTGTTTTATAAGTTGACGAAACCGGAGAGCCGACCATATTTAATAAGTAATTTAAATTCTAACATTACTTACACCATCTTACAATCGTGCCTTCTTACCCTACAGCGAGGTACAACTACAAGACCAGTATCGTTAGAATAAAACGACTGTGATTCCGAACACTGAAAAATTGGGGTTTTGTGATTAAATTCTACCCTAAATGTCATTAGGAACGGTGGCAACGTATACGTATAATTGTTAAGTTTAATGTCATGTATGGCGAAAGATGTCGAAAAAATATGTATCTAAAAGAAATAATTTATTTCAATACAGGGTTCAGTAAGAGTAATTTATATCAGTAGAAGTTGCCACAGCGCATATTTTCCTGCAGTTCCAGGTGCGTCCGTTAGCTATTTTATTGATATATTTCATTGTTGTATTATGAGCGTTATTATGCCTTGCGGCTGTAATAGATGGGACAGGCCTACTGAACACAGAGGTAAGTAATGCACTACCTTTGGGGTTTTTTTTATATTTCAACACAGTGGATGAATTATGTAGATATGAATGACTTCTGACAATTTTCTTGTCAATTTACCTTATGTAGGGTTTTATTCTAACTGTTCATGAAATTATTTAACTATTTACAGATTACACGCCTCCTGGACCATGATTTAGGCAGAATCACGTGAAAAAGACAAGAACTAAAGTCACGCTACTGGTCTAGAATTACTCAAAATAACACCCCACCCAGTCACATTATACTGCCACCGGGCCAAACAGTCATGTTTCCTTGCTCTAACGTCTCAGCGCTTAGTGCCCAGCGAGGCAGCAAAATGCACCCTTTTTAAGGTCTTTGGTATGACCCGACCCGTGTTTTATTCATGGTCTCCCAACTTCGAGACGGACGCTCCAACCATTAGGTCACCAAGACACTGTGATTCAGCACACAAGATTCTGCGGTGGAGGCAGATAAAGGAACGTGAAAATTATTATCACATTAACGGTGAAAGTCGTCATCACTGTTGCAAATGTTAACACCGTTAAACTACATTGCAATTAAGGCCTGAATTAATTAAGATTCGTAATTCTTTATCTAATTAAATTCCAAGCAAGGCAAGAGTTCAACATCACACATATGCACACAGCTTGGACGCTCAGTTTCAGATTAATCTTTAATGATGAAGAATTGTGAATTCCACATCTCTCACTTTACTTACGCCAATAAACAGTCGTCCACATCTCTCACTACACTCGTGGGGCGTTGGCGCCAATAAGCAGTCGCCGACATCTCTCATTAGACTTGTGGGGCATTGGCGCCAATAAGCAGTCGTCGACATCTCTCATTAGACTTGTACGGCGTTGGCGCCAATAAGCAGTCGTCGACATCTCTCACTATACTTGTGGGGCGTTGGTGCCAATAAGCAATCGTTGACACCTCTCACTATACTTGAACCCGTCGGCCACGGAGGCCTTTAAGTCATATTCAAGAATTTTCACTTTTTACAACGCCGGACAATTTGACGGGTAGAGGAAATACGAGTGCCTGGGGCAAACCACTGGCTTTTGACAAGTTACTCACGAGTGTGTGACATACAAACTTGCAGGCCATGGTCGACAAGAGGTGAGGATATCTGATCCACAGCAAGCGTAAGACGGAGCTGTCAGCCCATTGCTTATTTCCACAATAAATCCCCTAAAATCGGGGGGAGGGGGGGGGGCTTTGCCTAGGTGCAAATTCCCTGCGCAAGGCCGGGTATGTCGTGGTTAGGAATTGAGCGTTCAGCACACTGAGCTACTACATCTAGATCTGATCGAACCTAAAGCCGTAAAATGAAATCTTCTAAACATTTCTCACCGTAAACTAAGAATGGGAGATACACAAAAGGGTCCAAATTTCTTCCATGACGTAGCAGTGCTTGTGTACTACACAGGTGTTTTATGAGAACACATATACACCAATTTAATTGTGACGTAATAAAGGAAAATAACAAGAGCTGATGGCCTGAGATTACACACAGGAACCAGGGCCAGGTTTCACAAAGAAGTGGTACATGTACAATAATCGCACATAGGACAATGGTACGGTAAGAGTGACGTACAAAATATCATACGACAAATGTAAGATAAAAAATGTCGTAGACCGCTTTGTGAAACTGGGGCCGAAAGTTTTATGGATTTCGCATTGTTATTAAATGAAACGCTGGCTGGAGAGTCATCACTCCGTCTGGCACTAAGCAAGACCCTACAGAGTAATCTCGTTCTTGCTAGTGTTGAGATGGACTGTTCATTTGCTGCTGACAATTGGGTGTACATCAATAATGCAGGCATTGTTTCATTTATGTCAGGTCGTACAGCTGGTACGACACCAAAAAGAAATGAGAAATGACTTTGGAGGGTCATCCATTTGTGCTCCACCCCCTGCTCAATCCCACACTTCCCCCCTTATTCCATGCACCCAGATGTTGTCAAGGCTTGGGGTTTTTTTATCAAGTCACTTAATATTCACAAGCTGAACTGTTTATATCGGGCATATGCTGTAGGGCTACAAAGGTGACCAGGAGGGACCTCCGTGGCTCAGATGGTTAGCGCGCTAGCGCAGCGTAATGACCCAGGAGCCTCTTACCAATGCTGTTGTTGTGAGTTCAAGTCCAGCTTATGCTGGCTTCCTCTCCGGCGTACGTGGGAAGATCTGCCAGCAATCTGCGGATGGTCGTGGCTTTCGCCCGGGCTCATGTTTGTGTTGGGGTAATACATTCCTTTGTGGAATGAAACAGCACAAGTTATTGTGTTAGATTTCAACACAATTGAAAATGTGACTTTATAAACAAGTGTCAAATAAACACACACGTTATGAGAGCTAATTCGGAAAACGTGCGTTTACAGGTCAAAAGCTAGGAGCCTCATACTAAAAGAGATGCCCAATCCGTGGTTTATTATTAAACGCTCATCCAGTTTCTAATATGTATTGCGTGCATACCCTCAAACAGAAATGCAATATATAAATATATTATATATCTATCGGCACAAATATACGCCTTATATAATTATCCTTTTACATAAGATAACAAGTCAGTTTATGGAATCATCATGTTTGTCTCTTGTCAGGGCAAAAGTTCAAGGGGTGAATCTCTTGGAGAGTGAGGGTGGGGATAGGGGCGGAGGATAGAGGGCACTTGTTTATTTCATATCCTACTGATATGGTTAGCCTGGCAAAATAAACAGGATAGCTTCAGTAGAGGAATCGAGAAATACCGGCGTTATACTGGCATAAATCTTACCTTTTACCGTTGTGACTAAAACCCGACCAGTAGAGTCCAGTAGAGTCCGATAGAGTCCAGTAGAGTCCGATAGAGTCCAGTAGAGTCCGATACAGTGCTGTACTTCTCGGTGCCTATTGACAGTGTTAGTACCATCCTGCATAACCTATTGCCAGGTTTTGCCTAAATCCTTTCAACAAATCGCTTTAACTTCCTGACTATGGACACACATTGCGTATAGCCATGCAAGACAGCCCTCATGTTGCCAGTTCCATAATGTGTTTTGGTACTGTTCTGGCAAAATAAGCAGGATAGATTCAGCTATGGGGTCGAGAAATACCAGCGCTTGCCTGGCAAATGTCTTATCCCAGGCTGATAATCCAAGTTCTTATTTAATTTTTTTTTATTTTTTTTTTTGATTGGAGTTTTATGCCGTAATATTTCACTTATATGTTTGTGGTCAGCATTAAAGCGGGAGAAATCTAAACAGAGCCCTGAGGAAACCCGCGACCATTCGCAGGCTGCTGCGAGATCTTCCAATGTACAACCGGAGAGGAAGCCAGCATGACCTGGACTTGTAGGCCCCCTATATAATCTACACGTGTGACAGCATTTATAGGCGGTCCTAGGTGGTGACGTTACAGGTCCTGCTACAGTAAGTGCCTACGTTAGAGAAGTACGTATCACAAGGCGGTCTTGAGCTGGTTTTAACTGGCCTCACAACACATGCTAAATACATATGTTGCCATGGTAACTTTGTGGAACTGGGCCCTGTGATGACAATTACTGACGCTGCTGAACCAGCTGTAAATATCGTAATGAACATTATATTATCTATAATGCTTATGACACCATCTACATACGCTAGAAGATATACTTATTCATTTGTTTACAAATTAAAATGATTTTTTCTTTATGTATTCATTTATTTAAAGGATCACCTACAAGTAATAATTCGATTTATAGACTCCGACATCACAGTATGTATACCACAAGCTAAGTCATAAAACATAAAATACCACACAGTGCTATAAACAATGCATGTTCATACACATAAATATATAAACAAACAAGCCTTGAAAAATGAATAATGGATTCAAGACAGACAAGATACTAACAAATCAATAAAAGTCCTGACTGATAAAATATCACTGCAGCGTTAAAACGATGCATAGGGACCAGGTCTCAGGCATGCTTAGCTCACCAGTCGAATCCTGGTTTATGCAGGAATACAGTATAGCACCCTCGCTAATATATTTTTTTTCTCAAGAAAAATATAATGTATATATTTCTACGAATGTAACACGCTATAAGCCTATGGCTTACTGTGTATATGTGAAGGAAAATAAACACGTTTAAACCAATATAGCACCCTCGCCACCCTCATGAGCGCATGTAAGAGGAATTAAATTTTTCTTTTCACTTAAAAGTGTACAATATCAGAACAGTGCCTCTTTGTAGATCCCATGCGTTCCCATGGAGCTAAGAGCCTGTCGCCGAAGAACGCTATCTCCAGCTCCTTGTAGCTGACCCAGTGTAATGGCAATATGCTTAGTGCCGCCTCACTGGAATGCCATCCAAAAACACAATACATATTCTACGCCCGTGTTGTTAAGAGAATAGCGGCGAAGATCCATATGGTTTTTCCCGAGAATTTGGCCAGACAAGTTAGTATTTTAAATGATACATGTGGTTTATCTCTGGTTGTTTAATGGCGGATCCGTTCTAGACTATGATCAAGATGATCTTAAAAACGACTTCGTTTCTATTTAACACCTAACATGTTGTACATGGATGTACCGTGTATGTGTACGACGCCTGATTTTACTCAACCCGATTAAAGAGCTGCTGTCGTATTCCAGTAGTGAGTTGTGTCGTTTCTTATACTTGGTCATTTCAAGAAGAATAACATTTACTAGTAGGGTGAATTTACCAGAGGTGAACATTATCCAGTAGTATTTATTATAGCTGTAAGCTGTCAAAATCCAGACGGTCGTATAAATCATAAGATATACTCTACACACTTCTCACTGCTTTCATAACGTGGCGAAACCGATATACCAGGCATAATGATGTTATTTTTCCATGGTGGACAAGGAAACAACAACAAAAAAAAGATTTCTGAAGAGTTTTAAACGAGGGTAGTCATCGTTATTAAAAACAGCTTAACGAATGGTGTTCTCCGTCAGCTGGACAAATAGCAGCTTGGCACACGAAATTTAGGAGTCGGCTTGGAAAGCGTGTAATCCCAAGGTTCAAGCACTTGGTTGTTAGGGTATATTTTGCATACAAAAAAACCCTACTATGTATTGCAATCCACTGCATATTCAGCTGCGCCACTGCTAATACGCACCACGGATCTTATCAAATTAAAACAAAAGAAGAAATAAAACCATCACAGAAGCAGTATTATAAATTTGAGAGTCTGAGCCCTGGGTGTTTTTTTTGTGTTGCTTTCTTCTCTTCGACATATATTTTACTGGTAATTGTCTGTGCACTAAACGTACAGTAACCAAAACCGTCACTAAAGTAAACACGTCGCCCCGGCTGTCCTATACCTCGAAAGAACCGGAAAGCGCTGATGAAATTAAATTTTCTTTATTATCCTGGAGCAGTCCCAATTGTAACCTCTCAAGAAAATCCGACCTTGTAAATTTTCATCCCATGTGTTGTATCATAAAGGTAATAAGGTTTGTATATGTGGAAAGGTCTACAATCAACCTGCCGAAGGTCGTGATAAATCAATAGTAATAAAGTTTATAAAACACAATAACGCAGGTTGGCTTACCATTCCACAACAGAGTTCAGATCTTAATGAGCTCTGCCGTACATAGACGTAAAATCTATATTTAGCGATCTCGAGCAAAACAAAACATTAGACGTAGGCTTGTCGGCGCCTTTATCATATGACAACATAGCCTTTTGGGTAATTCTAGACCAGTGACGCCTAATGAATTGCAATTAACGTCATTACATTTTTTTACCCCATTCTGCTTAAGTCGTGGTGGTAAGTCTCATCTAAGTTGTTACTACATATTTACCAGCTTACCTGAAATTCCGGAATATATTTCTAACAGGGGTAAATTGACCAGAGGGCGGATTTCACCCGTAGCATTTGGCCAACTCTTTTGCCTGTGTTCTTTTTTATGCCATGGGGTAAACAGTGAATTGCGATTGTGTAAACGATTATATGCACTTGAGGTGGATTGACAAGGCGTAGTTGACCGGTGACAAGTAAGCATTTGCCAACTATCACACTGACGTCCCTTTTCTGGTTTTACTCTTCATGCTCTGGCTTCTTGTATTCCAGAAATGCCGGGACCAGCGCAGCTACGACAGTGCGATAACTGGCAAATGCTCACACTGAAACAGCCTCCTGTCGGTCTACATATACTTCAGATTTTACAAACAGCAGCAATTTAAATCATCCAACCTAGCAGCAAACCTTCATCAAAACTAGGTTAACAAAATGCAGAGATGTTAAATATAATGTATTAAATTATCTTTTAGAAATCACGTCCGAGTATTGATGATATCTTAACTCTCTCTTTAAAGCTTACTAGACTCGACCAGATGAGGTCATACCAAAGACTTGCATTTGTTGCAGTCTCACTTAGTACTCAGCTCTCAGAGGATAGAGCTTGTAAGGATCAGAATCGGTTGGCCCCATGTCAGTATATTGTGGACTGCTTTGGTGGGCTATTAAAATGGTCAGAGCATGCGCGTTGAAGTCGGGGAGTCAGGGACCCAGATCAACAAACCAAGATCGGGTCATGTTAAGGCTATAAATGTGGTACTTGTTGCTGCCTCGATTGGCGCTCAGCACTGAGAGGTTAGAGAAGGAAATATGACTGGTTGACTGGGTGTCAGTATAATATGACTGGGTTGAGCGTCATGTCTGGTGTCTTTGGCATGTCACTTGGGCAGCACTTTGGCGGCATGGGCTCGCCCTCCTATAGAAAGACACAGTATATGTATTCCGTCGTCATATGACTGAAAAATTGTAGTCTACATTCATATATATATATATATATATATATATATATATATATATATATATATATATATATATATATAAATAACTCGTATCATAGCTTTATTTACATGTGTTTAACACTTACTAAATTCGTCAAAAAACTTTTCCGATCACCTTGATAGATGTAAATTTGCCCATTAACAAATTTATTTCAGAGAGTCTACAAAAATCATACCTCATCACATAAACAACTCACAACCTTCGAACGCAAGGTCGACTGCAAACCAGATGAATTCAAACACGCTGTCTTATTCGTGAATGACGTGCCTTCTCAGCTGGGACGGCCTGGCCTGCTAGACAGCAAGAGACCTTGGTAAATGATTCGAACGTCCTCTAAATGAGTGAAAGGTTATGAAACCCTTGGCCATGGCGCTATGATTTGCGTCTATTACTGTCATTATGTCTCCTTGAAAAATGCGAACATCTCCTGTCACATAGCCAGAGAGACTCATGAGACCAGTACCGGAAGGATAACGTATTTTTCGTCTCCTATGTCTCAGGCATAACGCAAGTCTAATCTAATTAAAACCACCGCGAGCGGAAGCGCTGCAGACGTGCCCTCATTGGTATTTACTTTTACTAGACGAAACCACAGAGGGAGAGAGACAGAGAAGAAGGGGGAAGAGGTAGTGGGGGCAGCACAAAATGAAGGTCTATGCGCTAGATATCCCAAACGAACTGACTTATTGAATGCAATAGAGATGACTATATTTCATTTACTTGTCCGTGGACAAGTCGTTAGCAAACCGTATTAGCTGCTATCATTTTCTTATGTACACTACCGTAGGCTACCGGCAAAGCGTAGGTATTACTTACATTATTTTCTAGGATTCTTGGAAGTTTTTGGTGTAAGGTTTCCAAGCATGTACCTGTTCATCAATTTGACACTGCTTCTTAAACTGGGAAACCAAATTGGAAACCAGTTGTTAACATTTCCACTGAAAATACAAAATGTAAAAAATTAAAAACATTATTAATTTCCAGATGAAAGAATTTCTTCTACTTTGTCATTGGGTCTGGGATTGGGATACTCTGCTTTCAAGCATACAGAATACATGGAACACTCTATACATGACAAAACTACAAAGTTTAGAGTAAAATAGCATTGACGACAGTGTAAAAGTTGGCAAATGGTCACACGAAACAGATACAACCTCTTATTAATACAGCCTCTTATTAATACACCTTAGGGTTTTAATCTAACTGTCCATGTAAGTGCTTCAATAGTAGAAGATTCCCTCTCCCTGCCACCAAGGAGAAAGCACAGTTTGGTTAAAACACGCACCCATGTCAGTTGCGATTTATTGCACGTCACCGATATAGAATTACTCTAAACGCTGTGTTGTCATGACAATAAATATTGAAAACATTGCATATGGACTAGGCGTCGGTGACTCACAGCCCACCAGCGGTTCCTTGTAATTGACAATATGATATAGTGAGTAAGCCAATGAACAATATCAGCGTGTATTGACGAATGAAGATGAAGACAATTTGTTTCAAGGCCGAAAAAACATACACTAACGTAAAATGAAAGACCATCAATCACTTCCAAGGATAATGGTAATTGGAACTTTCCAGTCATGTAATATACTTTTAAAACATCAAATTCGACGGTGGGCAGTCACATCCATATTCTTTCGCTGGCTTTGTTCGTTGACTACCTAGAGCCATGCGGGGAATGCATTCAAGGCTTTACGCATGCATTTCGAATGCAGTCCAATAGTACGTACGTCTTTAAATGGATTAAAAGACAAACAACTGATATAATGAGATTTTATAATATAGTCAGAAGAGGCCACCATAAAATCCAATGTTTCGAGTACATTCAACTTCACTGACAAAAAATTCTAAAGAAAGAGTAGACCGAACTGTTTTCCTTGGCAGTGAAGAAAAAAATCTAAACCAGTCACGTGTGTAAATTCCTTATTAGCATCTTTGCATGTTTTCCTTTCTTACTTACCAGGAGTATGGTTTTAAGTAAAATGAAGAGATATAACAACAACAAAAAATTTATATTAAATTATAATATATTATTTTCATTTTAGATGTATTTTATTTGTTAATGTCATATTTCTTATTAATCTCTCTAATTTGTGCATATTTTCCGTCAATTGTCGGGCAAATACTGGGAACGCGGGACAAGCTTAACCCAATTTCCGGCCCTCCCCAAAACAAAGTTATTTTCACAGCTATCTCTGCAGCAGGCTACTTATTTTCCGGACTGACCGCTGGGACCTTGTAAAAACTGTATTAAAAGCCATTTTAAGCACTAAGAAGATAGCTGAGAATTTTTTTTTGTACTTTTATATCAGGCCGCATCAGATACTCTACAGGGTGTCGGAGCAGCCGCACGCCATCCAGTTTAAGGCTGAATGCTCGAGCTACAGATTGGTGTGTTGCTCCATCTCTTCCAAACAAAAAAACCAATTCAACTCTTTCTTGTACTGTTAGTTTTTTAGCCATAGTTAACTCTGTAAGAGAGAAAAAAATTAAAAATCAGAATTAAATCTGAAACACAGGAAAAAATCAGGATGGTGCAGGACTTCTGGGACACCCTGTATATTAGTAAGTAAAAGTCAAGCGTAGCTGTATACGTTAATCATGTTCGTGGGGTGTGCAGGTTGCTGCTATGCGTGCATTTACATGAACAGGTATATACTAAAACTTTAACTGAGGTAAACTGACATGAGACCGTATTTCACCGGTTACGCATGATGATTTACCAAGTATCACATTGTTGCTATGAGTTCAAGCTGGCTTCCTCTCCTGTAGTACGTGGGAAGGTATCAGCAACCTGTGGATGACCGTAGGTTTACCCCGGTTTACTTCGTGAGTACGATGAAAAATATCAGTTAAACAAATAAACAAACAAACAAATAAATACACTGTCTCCCACCTTTCTGTCCACGTGAGGTTGGCAGGTACGAATGCTCCAGGGCAGTAGAAGTCACATGTTGATAAACTGCTATACCTCAAGGGATCAAGAGCTCGGGTTGATATGAGGCAAGGCGTGAGTTTGTATATCAGACTGCAAAATACATGTCCACGAAGAGAGATTCCATGCACAGCTCTCGTGTACCGCGTCTAACAGAAAAAAACAGTTTTAGTGAGTCTTCTGTTTTCGCGCTCTGTATACTTTCCTAGTTCTTTGGTGATTTGTGTTATACGTCATTTTAGAAATTCGCCTTGCGATTATTGACCTGGAACGACCTTATTGATTGACGGCTGGTATACGAACGTCTATTTCGACACATCGATTCGAATGACTACGTATACACAGTAACGGGAAAAAACATACCTGTATTTTTCACCGATAGCAGACGAATAAAAAGCTGTTTCGCTGTTTCCGTCGTATTTCCCGAATGTATACTACGGGTGGCAATTATAATTTTTGTGAAATCATTATTTATTTATCTCATTTATCAATTAGAAATACGACGCAATTTTAGAAACGATAGCAGACGCAATGATATCCGAATAGTTTCCTTGCGATCCTTAGTGGAATAAAGTAAAACTACGCCACAAGATATTCGTATTCAAAAGTATAAATGCTGACGAGTGCCAAAAATGAATAAAAAGACTAAAACTTAGACCGCAGGATTAAGTAAATTTAGACTAACGATAGCTTACAACAAAATTAAAAGTGTTGTGCTGTCTGTGACATTAAAGAAACGAAGAATGAAGAACTCAACAATGTAGACATTCATCATTGTGCTATCACCACTTAGAAGCGCAGTCAACAAAAATAACGAAGTCCGATATATCGTATTTGTACTTTCCTAGATTCTTCATCTGCATATAAATACACACGAGAGTGCCTTTGTCGCTCTTATCACCAAGGTACGTCGATAATAAAAGCAAGCTAAGCTTTAGAATCCGCTGTCCCTAGTCGAGAGTCGCGCGACACATTTCAAAAACAACCTCAGAAAACAGGTTATAGGGACTTAGTAGTAAACAAAACCGGTAGCATGTAAGAGGATAGCAGTCAGTAGCTTCCACCGATGCAGGGAAGACAGCCGATATTCAGGGCATGACATCCGGTCCCAATTTAAAACTCGTCGCCTGTGATCAATATTCAGGCCTAATACAAATATTGTTGTCTCAGAAATAAGCATAGATGTTTGAACAATCAGATGAAGATGAATAACGTAGCTATGACAGCTATATGAAACAGATTGTCAGAAATCTGGAACTGGCGAAAATTCTTTTATTCCTTGTCAGCAAGTGTTGACAAAGGTTTGGTGGTGCAACTTCTTGAAACCGCGACAAACTGGGTTTTGAATGGGGATTTGTGTCTTTTAGAATTCCAGTAAATTTGTGATATATCAGTGTGGCAAGAAGGAGTGTTTGTGCATTTGGTGACTTAGCTGTTACAAGTCATGACTTCAACCATAAGGAGCGTCCGCATCGGGGACGGCAGATCCAGAGTCAATCCTGGGTCGAGTCACACCTAAGACCTAAAAAGAGGAAGTTGTAGCTTCCTCACTTGGCGTTCGTTATTAAGGGGTACTGCAACGACTGGTTGACCCGTATTAGTACAATGGCTCGGGCGAGGCGGCTATCATGCCTTGGGTAAGTCGTCTCAGTAAAGCAGCACTAGGCAAAGGAGCGGTGGAAATTCGTTATGCATCAGGAGGCACATTACATACACTGAGCACCCCGTCGTCATATGACTGAAAAATGTTAAGTACGACGTTAAAACCTCAAGTACGCACTCACTCACTCGCTCACTCACTCAACCATAAGGTCACGCTATATGAAACATTTTGACATGTATACACCGCACACCACCTACAGGTAAATACAAGGATTGACGGCCTTTGTGTGTCCAATTTCCCTTCGAAGACCATTTGTCTTCCACTAATATGGTGTGCATTTAATAAAATCTTAAGGCCATCGTGTAAGTGTAAATTTCTCAAGTAAACATTAAGAAACACGTAAATAACTAAAGAAATTAGGCCGAAAGACATTAAGACGTTTAACGCCCAAAGCAAATCGCCAGTAGCAGTATTAAATTTAAAGTATATTGCTATACAAGGCATACCGATACTAGACATCGAGGCTGAAGGGAACGACTTACGTTGTGCCCGACTTGCCCAAGGGCAGCACGCGACAGATGTCCGATTAATAATCAGAAAAGATGTAGGATAGTTTGGTTTTTTTTTTCGATTGACTTTATTATGTCCTTTAACCGAATAGAGCGGTTTGCACGTGACATCATCACCTTCAGAGAACAATAGCCAGTCAGCCATATCGGAGTCCTGCCTACCTGTCTTGGTATGGCCACATTACTCCAAAATGGCTGCCAGAGGTAGGACAATAAAAGAGGTCTCTAAAACTGATCGGAGAATTGTTGTTTCTGCTGGTAACAGGCCCATAAAGAAGTAAGCTCGATCGTAAATAGATCAGTCAATTGAATGGGGCGTTTATGCAGAATATGTTCATTATCAGTATTTTGAACCTGTAAAATACGGGGGTATAATATTGATCCCCTTTAGATCATCGAAGGGGATGGCAGGCTGGCGCGGCGAAATAACCCATAACCTCTCACCAATGAGGTGGCTGGGAGTTCATACCTGGATAGATCTGTCAGCAACATGCGGATGGCCGTGGGTTTCTACACGGCTCAGCCTGGTTTCTTCCCACCAAAATGCTGATTGCCGTCGTGTACAGGTGAAACAGTCTTGAGTACGGCGTAAAACACCAATGAAATAAATAAATAAATAAATAGATCATTGTTGTCTAAACAACTCCAGTAAAATACAAAAATATAAATTGTAACAGAAATTGGTAATATGTTTTTCAGTAATGCAGGCAAGAAATTCGATATTCTGGGCAGGACAACTAATTAAAATTTCGAGCTTGAAGTGGTGAATATCTTACTGGTAGAAAACAAATATGTCTCTGTTGCGCTTTCATGTTAGAGTAAATGCTGACAGCACACTGTCAGTACATTTGGATTGGTTCTTGCTCTAGACCTTCTGCATTGTTTTAATCTTATTGAATGTTAAATGTGATGACAACTCGGCATTTTAAGTAATTCTAGACCAGTGAGGTGTAGTGAATTGCAAATAACAGCACTGCATTTTTTTTATTAAAACAAAATCATGAGATTAACTGACAAGACGCCGTATTTCACGGATTACGTGTGACCATTTACCAATTATCACACTATTGTCGCTGCTTTGGTTTTAATCTTTATGCTGGAAGATCAGTTATTATACTCAGTTAATTATATGCGAAGACGATCAGTTAATTGCGGTTAAGGATACGTGAGTGCCCGGGACACGTCACCCAGGGAAAGCAAAAAACTTTTTCATCATGCAGGACGTAACATTTGTAACATAGAGACTTGCATCCCCCATTAGTGGGGGATAAATGGTGTTCAATGAACATAAAAGTTCACAGATGTCCTTAGACCATTGTCGACCGCTCATTGTCACCAAGGTTTCTATGAACAGTTACACCAGAGCGATGTACAAATCCTCTAAGGCTGATATTGAACCGAAACCCCATGTGAGTTGTGGTAAAGGGAGCACTCATATTACTCTACGAACTAAATCCCACCCCTGCAGAGTACTATGCTTGTCGCCACATAATAGAGACAAATGCTCTCCATTTTTATTCTATAGGAAGGTAAACTTCAATTAGATTTGGAGGAGAGATGCATGAATTAAATATTGTCTTTGAAGAAGCATTAAGGTAGTACCAAGAACAGAAACACCAACACTGCCGCTTGACATTTAGCGATAGAACTGGGAAAACAGTACATTTTCTCTAAAGGTCAAGATATTACGGCAGGAATAAGCCAGTGCTGAAACGGAATAATCTAAGCCGTTGAATAAAGCTTCATCGACTGCCCTGAGATATATAAGGACACTTCAGCTAAAATTTAAAAAAACGTTAAATGTCTGTCCAAAATACTGACATTAGGTGGGTTCTTGAAAAAGTGAGTGGCAAAATTTAGTTTCACTCTAAGTTTCTTAAATTTTACAATGTGTATAGTTCTCCTGTGAGAAAATATAGCCAGTGACCACAACCTAAGGCACACCTGCTTGATAATTGTGTCTAATTCCGCTTAACCCTCGACTACAAAGGCCTGCGTATTCATTATGTTGAACAAGATCAGCACCTTGGATGCATTTATTTATTTATTTGATGTTTTAAAAGCTGTGCTCAAGTGTTGAATCTACGAACAATTGCAATCAATGCACAATTTATTCACGACACCTTCATGATCTAACATTGTGCAGGACTTAGATTCTGGTTTAATTCATTCGCCAAGAAACCTTTTCTCGAACGCAGTCGGATTTTTCCAACACACCGTGACATGTATATGCCAAATAGGACGCATATATCGTCAGCCAACATTTTTTTGACCGCCATCATAGAAACTTGGTAGGCCTACGGCAGCCAACTCAATAAAATCTGTATTAACCCAATGGGACCTCTACCGCAGCCTAAAGCGGTTCGTGGGCAAGATGTAAAGCTCTTATTCACTCTTACTTTTGTGATAACGATGTGTAAACAAACTGTTAACGTATTACTCATACATTCAATGGCCAATCTACCATTTGACCGAGTAAAAAGGTAACCGATGATGTAAATATTTAGTGCACTGTTTTAGAGCACACGCATGATTTATTTATTTGATTGGTGTTTTACGCCTCACTTAAGAATATTTCACTTATACGGCGGCGACCAGCATTATAGTTGGGGGAAACCGGACAGAGCCCGAGGGAAACCCACGACCATGTGGTACGGCCGGAGGAGCATACTACATGTACTGCATGTATATAGTAGTTTATGTGGCAAGTATCCACTAAGCGTAAAGCTAAACGCAAGGACTCTGCACTTCCATTTATAAATGAAGTGTCACCTTTGTACCAGTTGAAAATCGTGTTGTGGAATAGATGTCAGTTGATTAGGATCATAGAGATATTCAATGGACTGTTACCACGTATTAAGGAGTTTTGCTAGCAATCGACCAAATGTGGATGTAATCTGTGCGTCTGTGCGCATACTAGCCGTCAGCAATGGTGAACGTTCCTGGATAAATAGTCGCAAGGCCAATTCCCAACTATCAAAGAACCAGAAAAGTACATTGAGTACGAAAATAGAACGGAATCATGTAAAGAAATGTCGGAAAGACGCAAGGTATATCTATAATTTATAAGGCTATAATTTAAAAGTTAATCTAGACAGACAAATGAACTTCACAATAGGGTGATGTATTTATATTATTGTATCAACGAACGAGTTTAACACACTATCACATCGCTTATGATACACATTATTCTGACTTCGTTTATTGTACTAAGCAATTTCTATTGTAGCAATGTATGTCTAATTATGTAATAGATAGGCTGAGAAACTCAAGCAACTCAGTGGGCAACGAGACATCCAATAGATGGTATAACCCTGTGTAGTCAGCGTAAGGGAAGACGGATTTGTTATCAATTGGCCGCGTGGATTTAGCAGTGACCTGTTCGATTAAATATAACAAAAAATACAGCCAAGAGAGCCAATTAATTACAAAAATGCAGTGATGTTAGTTGCAATCTATAGACGTCACACGTCTAGAATTACCCAAAAACGCTTTATTGACTATACATTTAATAAACAGTGACATGGCCACAGTGGAAGGTTACAAGGCCTTGGGGATGTTTAGGGCACCAGAATAATCAGCTTGCCGTCTAAAAAAATCATTCTCTATGAATGTAATAAAAGATGGTATAGAGAGTGAAACTGGAGCAGCGACGCGGCAGTGTGATAGCTGGCAAATGGTCACTTGTAACTTGTGAAATTCGGCGTCTTGTCAGTTTACATCAGTCTCTTATTATAGCTGTTCGTGTAAGTGCACAGTAGCAATTTACACGCTTTGTAGCACCATGGCTTAGGCAGAATTAAGTGAAAATAAAGCAGTGATGTTAATTGCAGTATACTAGACGCCACTGATCTAGAACCACAGGCTCTATGAACAGTACATATTTCAACCAATGGATTACATAAAACTATGAGCAATTCTTTTGACTACAGGACTTATCGAAATCAAGGCCACGTTCCCGCTGTCTAGAATCACCGATTGCATGGTTTATTTATTCAGGTTGCAGGAAGACTTTCCGACGTACGGCCGGACAGGAAACCAACCTGAACGTGCTAACCCCGGCGACTATGGAGATCCCCAGATTGTATGAGTTTTGAACCTAAATAACTGATTATTAATAATTGTGTCCTTTCCCTAATAAAGTCCTTAAGCAGTTTTTCTCGTGTCAAGGTCATCCTAGCATTTTTACTTCAACTCGTTGGCTATAAATCGTTGTTTATCGTTTCTTTCGTTTCTTTTTACAGCGGCTTTGGTCTTTTTCTGTGCAAGGAAAAACTTTCTGTTGCCGTGATTGCTTTGATATCAAATCTTGGAAGAAAGAACGACTGAAAATTTTGGCAAAAAATACAAAGGCCCTTAGAAAGGCTTTAGCGGAAGACAAAGAATTTTGTCACCACAGTCGGCAAATACACCATAAGACGTCGCAGTAAGGAGATGTTTGATGTAAGGAACATGTATTTGAGGGAGAGTTAACGAAAATAATACGCTTCGGAGTAATATTTATATCCGTATTTTTTATGCGTAATTTTGTTCCACCGAACGATTCATTCGAGAGATAAGTATCTCAAAATCTCAAAAATGTTTTTTGGTTTATGTTCTAAGCAAAAAAGGAATTTGAACATGAAAAGAGCCTAAGCACAGTGATTATTGATAAATGTACCTGGTTAGACACATATACCAGTGAACCACGGCCACTTCACTTTGCTCTCCAACAAGAGTCTTGGTCTAAAGCTCTTCCTATTAGAAGTGCTTAAAATGATACTTTGTACAGCCTTATTGCAGAGGATAGCATTGAGAGCTAAAAGCAAAAGGTTGAAATAGGCCATCTCGTATGCACCCATGCTCCATTTTTCTTCATTTTTTTTAAATTGTTGTTTAACGTCATACTCTAGAACACTAGACGTTTGATATGCCGTTTTAGAGGCACACGGGTGAAACTGAAAACCCCAAGTATATGAGAAGGTATAAGTTAGTGACAGGGTTTACATTCCATGCACATCTTATTTGTTGTAGGCAAGTGATCCCCAAGGAAAAGTTAGTGACTGGTCAAACGGCAGCACAATGTTTAAGACTTGTTACCAATGCCATATACGGACATGTGCAGTGAGGGCGAGATAAGCAATATACAAATCCGCTGTACAAGCTCAAGTTTGAGTCACATAGTATACTAAAGTAATATTTACACCTCACGTGAGCAAAGTTATTTTACAGGTAACCGAGTTTCACTTAGTCAGCACGAAAAGTGTCCGGGCAAATAAATAGATTGATTTAAAAAAAAACCTTGTGTTATATTCTCCATATATACACATTACCAATGAAGTCTGGACACTTAAAGCTTTGTGTACATAATACCTAAGATGTCTTTGTCACGCGACCTGCTCAGTCTGCTTATTGCTTAAGCAGAACTGTGTCCGTTAAGCCCCGTTCACACTCAGCCAAATGTTGTGCCGAACCATTAACAAAAAGTAAATTTCTCAGATTGGTAAGTTCATGTTTACGACATTCTTTGAAATTTTGAAGAACTTCAAACGAACTATAGCGATCTCCACACTCCCTGTATGACAAACTTACGAATAATTAAGAATGCGTTAGGACACTATATGTCGTAAATTCATATTCATTCGCAAGTATTCCGTATTTATTCTGCATATAAATCGGCTTTTGAGAACTGACGATGTAGCGATGCTTCCGGAATGATTAAGTTATTTTACGATTGGTACCCATAGCTTGGCGAATATTTATGTAGGTTTTAGAATTACGAATGATTACAAACTTTCGTCCAGTTACGAAATTTTTGAACTTCTTGAAATTGTCGACGACATGAAAAATAGAATACGAATTCATTTCGAACACCCACGAACCAACACAAAAGACCACGAATGCAAATACGATTACGTTACGATGTCAATTCGGTACGATTCAGTAAAAACATCGTCTAAGACTCAACAGGCCTTTAATTAACATAATGCTGTACTTAAGTAATATTCATCTCAAGTTTTACTTTTACTTAAGAGTGTTTCGTAAAAGTGGGATGTGGCCTGTTCCTTGATGGCTAGCTTCATCAGGATTGGGTAGAATAAAATGCTGTAATATTACAAGATTCAAGGACAAATATTGCAGAAGACGTGGTTGTATATGGCGAAATCCAAAGAAGACGTAGGAATCCCAACATATGCAATATTACAAGATTCAAAGACAAATATTGCAGAAGACGTGGTTGTACATGGCGAAATCTAAAGAAGACGTAGGAATCCCAACATATGCAAATAATCTTTTCATCACCCGTTTCCCTCATTTACGCTAATTAAACAATTGCGTCAAAGACTGGTCATTTGAAGACATTTTGTCGTTCAAAGGAGAGAAATAGACTGTCTCTCGAGTTTCCTGTCAGCCTCACACATTAGTCGTTTCTTTGTGGCGTAAATATACCGATAAATAAGATGAAGCTTCACATTGGGAAAAAGGAATTATATTGAAAATGGGTAGTAAAAGGTAGTTAGTATGAGCGAATACCGTAATGACCAGGTCTAACCTGACGCCTCCGGCCATTGCAAGTGTGGCAAACTACGTGCTGTGCCTGTAAGCACGCTCCCATGTAAAAACGCGACCCGGCACCTGTGCGAGGTCAAGTGACCACAATTTCATGTGATTGAACACCAAGACGTATGCATGACATTTGCTTGTGAAGATAATTCCCATGCCACGCCTTACAAATGTTGAGTGTGAACGTGTAGATGGCCAGTCTACTGTGGTTGTTGCACGTGCCATGGGATGCAGTAAACGAGCAATTCACAACCTGAGAACACTTGTGCATCAAATGGGTACGGCATTTGATCGTCACAGGTCAGGATTGTAACATGTGCCAAAACATGCCGAAGACAATCAAAACTGGGCTACGTCATTTGCGTAATCGTTTTTTTTTCGACTTGAGCGCAACCCCATCGACCACGCATCGGATGCTCTTGGAAGAAGTGTTCGTTTCCTTGTCGCGAACGCGGGAGGGTGGGGTGGTGGGGGCATACACGGTACTGAATAACCCACAAAACAGATGGCTATTCCGTGTTGACTGGAAGGTGCACAAAACGCATTTGAGTGTCTAATCCCGCTTTAGTGTACGCTCAGTACCTCCATGAACCAGATTTATCCACTAGCAACTCACTGTATTCTATGTTGGTATGTATGTTGGAAGTAAAACGCATGAGAAGTTTCTTTTCTCTGTTCAGCATAGCATCCTAGTTAAGGTTTACACAGCAGAAAAAAATTTTATTTGTGCGCATGAAATTTGTCACAATGCAAATTCCCAAAGACTAGTTTCATCACTAAAATTAGCTTGACAACCTATTAAAATTATACATACATGTAAATGTAACGGAAGACAGTTACCTGGAAGTAGAAGTAGTCTTCATGTTTAAAACATTGAATAGGTCCATATCTGTATTATACAAAATGTCATGATATAAGGTATCCCATTTACGCTTTTATTGTATATATGTATGCACCTGTATGCTTTAGGTTTATTTTCAGTCACATGACGACGTGAAGTCATTGGGTGTGTATACATGTGCTATGTCTACTTGTGACAGCGCGAGTTCAAGCCGCCAAAGTGCTGCTGCCACTGAAGAATCATGTCGAAGACACCGGACATGACACCCTACCCAGTCACATTATACTGACACCAGACCAACCAGTTCTGTTTCCTTGCTCTAACCTGTCAGTGCTGAGCGTTAAGCAAACCAGCAACAAGTGCCATTTTTAAAGGTTTTGGTGGTTCATACAAGCACAACATTGATATTAAAACCACGCTTTCCTTAGACTCGGATCTACAAAGCAGTCGTGGGCAAAGTTGGTTGTTGATATATTGTGTTAGGTGGCTATTTGTAAGAGTTATGTGGAGGAGAGCCTATTGTATAGTGATAAATATTGTACATGTGGAAACAAATTTTCGGTATTATATCACGTCGCAGATTTTATGTAAAAGCTGACGACATCTCCGGATTTCGGATGTCTGGACGACTTTAAATGACCACGGCCTTGAGTCTCTTAAGATGGCCGTGACATTAAATAATCATTCAACCAGACAGTTATTGTGGTGGCGCAAATAAAATGTGTCGTCTAATTGTGTTAACATTACGTTTTCTTCCGTCTCAGACATTTGGCAAAGCAGAAATATACTATTGCAGACAATTTAGGCCACAACACTCTGCCCTATGTAGAGATAGTTTTGTCTCTTTGGTCGGTTAATTAGGCCAACCCCCACTGACTAATTGTTGGTAACTGTAATGGTAGGAAAGCCGTAACCTTAACCAACAAAGGTTCTTGTCAATTAGAAACACTTAGTGTGCCTTCCAGCCACGTCAAAAGCGACTAATGGCTTCCTCCTGACACACAAGTGGTTCACGTGTTTTCTTTATTAAGCTTTTTTCAAGAAATGTTCCATTTACCTCGAATAATACTTTGTGTGTCCTGTTGTTGGGTGGGTTTGGAAAGTCTGAAGCGTGAGCTTACCTGCACATGTAGATTTTAAAGTAATAAACTTATAGCATTAAGACGTCGCCGACTAGACGAATAGTACAGTTGGGCCATGCAAAGCGCAGTGCGTGAAGTTAGTTAAAACTATAATCCTCTTCTATGAACACTTGTTACAAAAACTCTTTCAAGGACAATTAGAAGAAGGTGTTTTTTTTTTTGTATGTCAACTTCTCGGTTTATTACGCACGACGTTTTGGTCTGAGAGCTAACATAAAATTTCTAATATATACAGTGTGTAAGGGCTACAAAAAGGGTCGAGACTCGTTCAGGTAACAGAAAACCAAAGATAAATTCAACCAAATAAAAAAGTCAGTAACAACAGATTGGAAGAACAAAGCAAAAAAGCGGCAAGCTTACGAGACTGGAAGCCTGTTCAGGTCTAAGCACGTCATATGCACAGGAAATGAAAAAAGCGTTTGTCACGATTCACCTTAAAATCAGCCCGGATATATGTTTTTTAACCGTATGGCTTCGAGGAATTTTGTTTTGGCTTTTCTTTACAGCAAGAGGTTGTGTTGCTTTCCATTGAACTCTGTTGTGGGTTTTTGGTCATACAATCTGCAGAAGCTGCCTTTCCGTCACATTTTTAAAACATTTGCCCGGTATTCTTGACTGTGACGTTTTGTAGTCATTGTTTCTCCAACATAAAACCTATTATAGCTGCACAGTATTTTGTAAATATTAACTTTTTGTATGGGTTACAATAGCAAAAGACTTGGCTGTTTGTGAGATTTTTGTGAGGTTGCATCCAGCATACAATCGATGAATACTGTGCAAAAAAACTTCTTTTTATAAAAACACAGAGCAAGCAGAGGATGCTGACCATAACAACGGACTTCAGATGTGTGGATAACCTTAATTTACCGCAATCTTCAGGCCAAGGAGGGGGATGCTTTTGATCGATGTCTGTAACGATGAGCTGACCATAACAACGGACTTCAGATGTGTGGATAACCTTAATTTACCGCAATCTTCAGGCCAAGGAAGGGGATGCTTTTGATCGATGTCTGTAACGATGAGCTGACCATAACAACGGACTTCAGATGTGTGGACGACCTTAATTTTCTTCAGGCCAAGGAGGGGATGCTTTTGCTCGATGTCTGTAACGATGAGCTGACCATAACAACGGACTTCAGATGTGTGGATAACCTTAATTTACCGCAATCTTCAGGCCAAGGAAGGGGATGCTTTTGCTCGATGTCTGTAACGATGAGCTGACCATAACAACGGACTTCAGATGTGTGGATAACCTTAATTTACCGCAATCTTCAGGCCAAGGAGGGGATGCTTTTGCTTGATGTCTGTAACGATGAGCCGACCATAACAACGAACTTCAGATGTGTGGATAACCTTAATTTACCGCAATCTTCAGGCCAAGGAGGGGATGCTTTTGCTCGATGTCTGTAACGATGAGCTGACCATAACAACGGACTTCAGATGTGTGGACGACCTTAATTTACCGCAATCTTCAGGCCAAGGAGGGGGATGCTTTTTGCTCGATGTCTTTAACGATGAACTGACCATAACAACGGACTTCAGATGTGTGGATAACCTTAATTTACCGCAATCTTCAGGCCAAGGAAGGGGATGCTTTTGCTCGATGTCTGTAACGATGAGCTGACCATAACAACGGACTTCAGATGTGTGGATAACCTTAATTTACCGCAATCTTCAGGCCAAGGAGGGGATGCTTTTGCTCGATGTCTGTAACGATGAGCTGACCATAACAACGGACTTCAGATGTGTGGATAACCTTAATTTACCGCAATCTTCAGGCCAAGGAAGGGGATGCTTTTGCTCGATGTCTGTAACGATGAGCTGACCATAACAACGGACTTCAGATGTGTGGATAACCTTAATTTACCGCAATCTTCAGGCCAAGGAAGGGGATGCTTTTGCTCGATGTCTGTAACGATGAGCTGACCATAACAACGGACTTCAGATGTGTGGATAACCTTAATTTACCGCAATCTTCAGGCCAAGGAAGGGGATGCTTTTGCTCGATGTCTGTAACGATGAGCTGACCGTAACAACGGACTTCAGATGTGTGGACGACCTTAATTTACCGCAATCTTCAGGCCAAGGAAGGGGATGCTTTTGCTCGATGTCTGTAACGATGAGCTGACCATAACAACGGACTTCAGATGTGTGGACGACCTTAATTTACCGCAATCTTCAGGCCAAGGAGGGGGATGCTTTTGCTCGATGTCTGTAACGATGAGCTGACCATAACAACGGACTTCAGATGTGTGGATAACCTTAATTTACCGCAATCTTCAGGCCAAGGAGGGGGATGCTTTTGCTCGATGTCTGTAACGATGAGCTGACCATAACAACGGACTTCAGATGTGTGGACGACCTTAATTTACCGCAATCTTCAGGCCAAGGAAGGGGATGCTTTTGCTCGATGTCTGTAACGATGAGCTGACCATAACAACGGACTTCAGATGTGTGGACGACCTTAATTTACCGCAATCTTCAGGCCAAGGAGGGGGATGCTTTTGCTCGATGTCTGTAACGATGAGCTGACCATAACAACGGACTTCAGATGTGTGGATAACCTTAATTTGCCGCAATCTTCAGGCCAAGGAGGGGATGCTTTTGATCGATGTCTGTAAAGATGGGCTGACCATAACAACGGACTTCAGATGTATGGACGACTTTAATTTACCGCAATCTTCAGGCCAAGGAAGGGGATGCTTTTGCTCGATGTCTGTAACGATGAGCTGACCATAACAACGGACTTCAGATGTGTGGATAACCTTAATTTACCGCAATCTTCAGGCCAAGGAAGGGGATGCTTTTGCTCGATGTCTGTAACGATGAGCTGACCATAACAACGGACCTTCAGATGTGTGGATAACCTTAATTTACCGCAATCTTCAGGCCAAGGAAGGGGATGCTTTTGCTCGATGTCTGTAACGATGAGCTGACCATAACAACGGACTTCAGATGTGTGGACGACTTTAATTTACCGCAATCTTCAGGCCAAGGAGGGGGATGCTTTTGCTCGATGCTGTAACGATGAGCTGACCATAACAACGGACTTCAGATGTGTGGATAACCTTAATTTACCGCAATCTTCAGGCCAAGGAAGGGGATGCTTTTGCTCGATGTCTGTAACGATGAGCTGACCATAACAACGGACTTCAGATGTGTGGACGACTTTAATTTACCGCAATCTTCAGGCCAAGGAGGGGGATGCTTTTGCTCGATGTCTGTAACGATGAGCTGACCATAACAACGGACTTCAGATGTGTGGACGACCTTAATTTACCGCAATCTTCAGGCCAAGGAAGGGGATGCTTTTGATCAATGTCTAACGATAAGCAACATGATTCTTTTTTTTTCCTTCCACCAATCAGATTCTATTTTCCATTCATGCTGTAATCAGTCAATCTCATGCATCTCTAAGTACTCATACATTCATAATTTTGTTTTAACTATTTTCAACTATTTAAATTTTCCCACCCCTTTAGAAAATCGTCGCCTTTCCAGGATATATCAGCTATATATTTTTCGATTTTATAATGGTCAGTTACCGTTTTCTGCAGGTTAATTATGTTTAATTTGGCGTCATTTCGTCTCATGTCAAAGATGTACTTTTTTGCTAAAATTGTCAGTAAATTTAAAGGTGAAGAATTGTGTTTCTCGCTTTATCCCATAATAATGACTTTGGGAGTTATTTTAATATCAGTTTTCCACTTTTGTGATAGCCACTGTTCGTATTCTGTCCACAATTTACGTGATTCCGGACATTCAATGAAAGAGCGTGCTATAGTGTCCTTACCGAGTCTGCAATAATTACAAATACTGTCGTGTCTCTGTCCTGTTTTAAACAGATAATATTTTGTTGGCGTTATCCTGTGTAAGATTTTGTATTGAAAATCTCGTAGCTTGGTGTATTGAGTGCATTGATAAATAGATTCGAATACCTTTTCCGAATCAGTTTCTTTATCTAACCTTACAGTATCGTTCCATTTTTCGTGGATTTTGATATTTTGCTGCAACTCATTATTTAATAAATCGTAAAAGCGTTTTGTTCTTCGTTTTTGTTTAGTCAGTAATCGTATGTTCGATGGAAGGGAGGGGCAATATACATCATGCTTCTCATTTATCGTGAGACACGCGGTTGGAACATTTCGAATTAACCTATCATAATCTAAGAAGGTACCTTTCACTTTAAATTTTTGTTTGAAATCTTTAAATGTCAACAAATTTCCTTCTGAATTTTTTAAATCTCTTATAAACCTTACATTATTTTGATACCAGACATGATTCTTTTTAATTTTTGTTTTGCCTTTATTTCGTCACACCATTACCAATTAGATGAAACGTTACAGCGAACACCGAGGGGCCTCCGTGGCTCAGTTGGTAAGCTCGCTTGCGCAGCGTAATGAACCAGGAGCCTCTCACTAATGCGGTCGCTCTGAGTTCAAGCCAGCTCATGCTAGCTTCCTCTCCGGTCGTATGTGGGAAAGTCTTCAGCAACCTGCGGATGACCGTGGGTTTCCTCCGGGCTCTGCCCGGTTTCCTCCCACCATAATGTTGGCCGCCGTGGCATAAGTGAAATATATTCTTGGGTACGGCGTAAAACACTAATCAAATAAATAAATAAATAAATAAATAAATACAGCGAACACCTAATATACGAGAGGCATCTGGATCCCACGACACATACATAAACTGACTTAATGATGTAAACATTTGTTTAAATGTGAGGGTAAATTTGACTTAATCACAAAGCACAAGACAAAAAGAGCACACCTGATTTGTGTCCGTGTATTATGGTAACTGTCTTACAAATACAAAAAAAAGCAAAAAGTAGTCGTTAACTGTGATTGCCACAAACCTGTAGGGGCTGCTGGTGTAGAACAGACGATGAATAAGTGAATAGATGATAAAACCAGAGCTGCGGCGACTATGTGACAATAGATCGTTGAAATCTGGCTCCTTGTCTGTCTACCACATATAAGGTTTTATTCCGTTTGCTTTTTGTTCATGTTTTGACAGCTGAATCCTTTCTATTCCATTTACCTCGGGTAATACTTTGTCTGGGTATCCTGCTGTTGGGTGCGTCGAGTAGGTTTAGAACGTCTGAAAGTAACCAAAATCCAGACTTGAATGCAACCAAATAACAAACTCAGTAAGAACAGATTGGGTGAATATGGGAATCCATGCAGGGGTAAACGCTTTTCAAAGTAAGCTTACACAAGACTGGAAGCCTCTTCTGTTGAACGTACCAGTACATCATATACATGTACACTGGGAATGAAAAGAATTGTCACGATGGGCCCCAAAATCAGTTTGAGTTTTTTCTGAATAGCTGAAAGGAATTTGGAAATGCAGAGATTAGACAGTGAGGGGTTTGTTGCTTTTCGTTGAGCTCTCTGTAATATTATCTGAATTGGTTGCCTTTGCGTCAAATTTTTAAAACAATTCTGACGACTGACCAACATTAAATTCATTACAGCTAAATTCTATTGTGCAGATTGTAATATTTCGTAGAAAAGGGGTATAATGGCAAAAGCATTTGGGTATTTGTGATTGTCATGTGGGACTATGTCTAGTATACACATGTGGCTCTAAATTCTGCTAAAACAACTCCCTCGCATAAAACTACATGCAGCACTAGTTGAAAGTGGAACTTGATCATAGCACCAGATTTCAGACGTCTGCAGTACTTTTATTGACCGCGATCTTTAGACCAACTAATACGATGCTTTTGCTCGATTTCCTTGCCAACGAGTGACATGATTGATTGTAATTTTTTCTGATGTTCTTATTTTATCCGATCATTATGCTGATTAAACGTTACAGGAAGCGCCTAATATCCCTGAGATATCTGGGACCCACGGCACACATTTAAATCAACTTTGAGCTGCATGTACATGTTTTTTAATGGAAAGTTAAGTTGAAAGGACCATGTTGTTAAATCTGAAAACGTAATACAAAAGACACACATTGTGCTTTACTTCTATGCAATGTAACTATGTTCCAAATATAAACGCAGTTTTTTCTGCCCGTTAACTGTCACGTTTTAATGGAAATAGAGTGAATAGGCTGAGAACGGGCTACATCTGTGGTTTTTCTGATCCCCTAAGGGCTGCTTTCACAGATACTGTATCTCCATGATTCTGTAGTCAAGCTGGGCTCCTCGTTTAAACATTTTCTCACCATAATATGGTTGCAATAATGCTTTAGTACCGATAAGGCTTTATCATTCTTTCACTCCACCATTAGTTGATAACCGGGCTGGATGGGTGGCTAGATCCAGGGTCAATCCTGGGTCGTGTAACACCTAAGGCCTTAAAGAGGAAGTTATAGCTTCCTCGCTTGGCGTTCAGCATTAAACGGATAGTGTAACGACCCGTTGATCCGTATCAGCATAATGGCTTGGGTAGGTCGGCCTACTTGTCTTCGGTAAGATAAAGCAGCGGTGGAAATCCGTCCTGCAACAAGGCGGTACATTACACGTGCATGCACTCTAAAGACTCCTTCGTCGTCATATGACTGAAAAAATTGTTAAGTACGACTTTAAACCCTAAACACTCACTCACTCCACTAATTCATTCAGTCAGTGTGTAGGTCATGCGTGGTATGCTTTGCAATCAACATGCGGATGATCATTCATTTTCACAAAAAAAAACAATCAATTCACGTGCAAATTTTCAGGGTAATTTTCCGGAGAAGTTTAGCAAAGCTTATGGCAAGACTTACTTTACTGATCAAGGTTTATTGTCCTCGCTCCTATCAACCGCAGGCAAATCGAGGACGAGTGCGCGAGTCCAGCTTTCGCTAACACAACGATTCTTTGTCAGGGAATTTATACATTCTCACTAAATATGAAGCCTTGTTAATCGGTTAGTGATGTCTATGTGGCTTTTGAGATGTCGTATTTTCCTCCAGTATGTGATGGGCATATCTGTACATGTTTGTCACATGTGGGGATGTTCGTTATAGAAACTCCGTAAATGACAATCCGGTTTCCTGCATCTATGAAAGTGATTACAATCGTTCCAATGACAAAATCTTGAGTATAGTGTTACAGAAGTAAACAAATGAATATAATAAATACACAGACTGATTAATTCCATTGATTTTATGTTAATGCATTTATACAGTGCATTGCGGATGAAGCTAAATCTTTTTGGGCGCAACCATTTAATCGACAAAGTTATTTTGGTGACGGCAAAAGATCCTAATAACACAATTTGCCACAAAATTGCGTCAAAATTAGGTTTTCTTCCTTCTCAGACGTTTTGCAAAGCAGAAATGTACTTTGGAAGACAAGTTGAGCCCACACTAAGCCGCATGGGGATGTAGATATAGTTTGTGTCTCTTTAGTCGGCCACCCTCACGTTGGTCGGCGTGGGTAATGGATGGTATCTGTAATGGCAGGAAAGCTTTTAACCTACAGAAGTTCTTGTCAATTAGAAACACCTACCGTGTTTTCCAGACAACTCAAAAGTGACAAATGGCTTACTGCAATGAAACGATTGAATCACGTGTTTACTGTATTAAGCTTCATTGAAGAAGTGCTATTCAAGAATTGTTCAACAAGATACTTGTTGTGCTGAAATGAATGTAATAACCCCTTAATTGAAACTTAAATAAAACTAAGACACAAATACAAGTATTAGCACGTCATATTTACTGGAAATAAAGAAATCTCTGTCACGATTCAATGCCGTGTTTTGCTGTATGACTTGAAGGAATGTTGTTTGGCTGAGATTAGATCGGTTTACACTGAGGGTTTTGTTGATTTCTAGTAGCGTGTATAAGACACAACTGAGGTATATTGACAAGAGGCCGTACCTCACTGATTACGTGTGACCATTTGCCAGCTATCACTCTATCGTCGCTGCTCTGGTTTTTCTCTCTATGCTGTACGTCTTAATTATACAAATCTCGTCTTGTAGCATTTGTTAATCTATGCGTCGAAACAAATACTCGTATACCAGTCTCATCCAGTATTGACGTCGCAGGTCAACAGTCGCGAGGCTAATTCCTAACAGTGTGTAACAAAAACCACCAAAGAACTAAGCAAGTATATAAAGTGCGAAAATAGGACGGAATCACGCAAAGAGAAGCAGTTAGCAGAGTTAGAGTCCATAATATCAGGCACTTATGATTGTGTCTAATTCCGCTTAACCCTATGGACCTATGGACTATAGATTCACCGTGTTGAATTAGACAGCTACCTTGGATATATAAACGGTTGCCATCAATGAGCAACTGAGATACATACTTTATGATCGACAACTTACATACTAGTACTGTACACTGTTCGAATACTGATTTCTCGTTCGCCTAAATCTTTCCTTTCCAACATATTTGAAAACTGTTGCCTGCTTGTCATTGCATTATTCCGTCTTAATTTCGCACTTTTTATACTTTATCATTTCTTTGGTTGGCTTGTGTTAATCATCGTTTAGAACATTGTGGCAAATTTCCATTAACCACGCTGACCAACATGAGGGTTACATAAGTATCCGGTGGAAGAGACGAAACTGTTTCTACACACGCCACTGTAACATAGCTTTAATTATTTCCCAAAATACGTTGGTGTATTTTGGCTATTAAAGACAATGCATTAAGAGCTAGATTGCTGAGACATTTTGGACCGTCCTGGGGGTCAGTTAAAATGTCTGGGGCAGTTCATCAGTCAGATTTTCGTAAAAAAACAACCTGTTTCCCCTAAGAGGGTTTGTAGTACAGAGTGATATTGACAATTTGTTGAGTCGCTCTACAGCTGTCAAAATGAATTTGATCGCACGTCTTCACACTGTAACACACTCAGAGGAAGTGAAGATGTGTTTGGTGAACTAGGTCTAATGAAAGACACTATGATTAAAATTAAGTTGCATACTGCGCTACAACTGCTAGGCGAGGACATATTTCACAACTTAAGCAAGTTGAGGAAGTGCTCAAGCGCATGGAGCGTCTTGGTGTGATAACTTCTGTCACAGAACCGACTGATTGGTGTTCACGTATGGTTGTTGTACCTAAACGTGGTGGAAAAGTACGCATTTGTATTGATCTAAAGCCACTTAATAAAGCCGTTAAGCGTGAGTTGTATACTTTACTAACCGTCGATGTCATACTTCTTAAGCTAATAAATCCTAATCCTTCCTAATAAATTGACAACTTTCATAACGTCTATTGGCAGATTCAGATTCTTGAGAATGCCATTCGGAATATCAAGTGCCAGTGAATTTTTCCAATTTATCCAGTGTTCTTAAGAAAGTGAGTGAATCTGACATGAAACTGATTAAGGAGAAATGTGAAAGTAGACAGAGTAGTGTGGAGTTCCTGGGACATTTGGGTAGTAAGAATGGTTTTAAGCCTCATCCTGATAAAGTTCAAGCCATAAAGGAACTATACCCACCTACCGACGTTAAACAGCTCAGGCAGGTAATGGGTATGATCAACTATTTGGGGAAACATGTTCCTGAAATGGTCGAGATAGCAGGACCGTTTGATGACTTGTTGCAAAAACATGCAGTGTGGTCCTGGTATGAACCTCAAGAGCGAGCGTTTCAGAAATTAAAGGACTTGATTTCCGAGTCACCGGTCCTAGCTTTTTATGATGTTAATAAGCCGACAAAAGTGAGTGCTGACGCTAGTCAGTACGGTACTGAGGCTGTGTTCATGCAACAACACAGCGGTGGGCTGAACTCGGATCCATTGCTTCATGAAATCAGATTGTCAACTGAAAACGATCCCGCCTTGCAGCAAGTGTTTGACTATACCATGGAAGGTTAGCCCAGATTCGTGCACAGTATTGATAATGATGTTCGTGAGTTTCACAGAATCCGTGGTGAACTTAGTGTTGTTGATGGACTGTTAGTGCGTGGGACGCCCGTTGTTATTCCTGGGTGTACGCTGGAGAGTACAATGGAGAAACTTCATCATGGGCTCCCGGGACTGACTAAATGTCGTGAGCGAGCCAAACAGACAGTCTGGTGGCCAGGACTTAATGGCGCAATTGAACGTGTCGTGAAACACTTCCAGCACTGTCAGGTTAACAGCACTGTCAGAGCTGCTCAACGCAACGAAACACTGCGATCTGCATCACTACCAGAACGTCCTTGGCAGAGAGTTGGTGCAGATTTGTGTGAAGTGAATCGTAAGAATTATCTCGTAGTTGTAGACTACTATTCGAGATATATTGAGATCGCTTACCTACCCACTACAAAGGCCAGTGTAGTTATTGGGAAACTGAAGAACATATCTCGTTAGTGTATCCCAGAGACATTCTTAAGTGATAACAGACCTCAGTTCACTTGCAGTGAGTTTGATGTTTTTGTGAAAGCGTATGGCATCAAGCATGTATCTAGTGGCCCTCAGTTCCACCTGTAAAACTGTGAAGTGAAAAGAGCTTTGCAGACAGCAAAGAACACTATACGTCAGAAGGATCCATTCCTTACATTACTGTCGTACAGGGGTACGCCTATATCTAGCTTAGGCTACAGTCCTAATGAATTGATGTTGTCTCGGAAAGTTAGAACGACTGTTCCTGCCTCGCCCAGTATGTTTTGGGCTAAATGGCCTAACAGAAGCGAGATCCAGCACAATGATAGCCGAGCTAAATCCGACCAGGCCTATTATTTCAATGAGAGGCATGGTGCCACAGACTTGTATGTGTTACAGCCCAGAGACAACGTTCGCATCAAACTTGACAACGACAAACAGTGGAGTCCTGCCGGTACTGTTGTTAAAGAGTCTGGATATACGAGATCCTACATAGTACGTGGCGAAAATGGTGGATTGTACCGTCGAAACCGAAAGCATTTATTCCATGTACCAGGAGATACTCATGTGTCGATCAATCAGGCTGAACCACCTGATTTGACTGTGACTAATGACGCGAGTGTACCGACAGCAATCTCTAGTCCACGGCAGTTGTCACCAGATCGTTCTATTGATGGAGCATCTGATCAAAGGCCATCATTTGGACGTCGTATCAAACCGGCCAAGCGATTAGACTTGTGACTGTAATCTGTAGTTTGTAGTCTAACTGATGATAATCAAAATGGACAGTTAAGGTGTTTTCTATATGAGTTATGTTTGTCGTGTTCAAGGTTTAAAATTAATGTGTGCTCTGATGAAGTATCCCACATTAAATTAAATTTCTTTCAGGAAAGATTTTGCTTTAGCAATTTCAAGTTCCGGACGGACAATATCTAAAAAAAATTAGGAGTGTTTTTTTGCTATATCATTTGTGTTGCTGGATCGAAAACCTCCCCAGCTTAACTGAACTTGAACTGTAAACTTAAAAGGGGGAGATGTTGTTATATGTCATTGCATTGTACGTAGAACAAGGGAGACTACTGTAGTTGTCACGACAGTTTACGACTCTGCACCGCTTGTTGGTAATAAACACTTCTATGTCACCCCATCGACGAGTCCATGTGGTCATGGCAGTTTGTACAAATTAATTTGAGTGGAAGAAAACCTAAATATCGCACGATTTGGTGACAGATATGTTAAGATTTATTGCCGTCACTACAATAACTACCAGTGATTGAATGTTTATATAAAAGATGCAACACTTAAGCGTTCTTTTCATGTACAATTGTGCTATGGATGTGCATTTAATACAAAATGATTGAAATTAAGCAGTCTACGTATATATGTTATTTTAAGTATTCCTTTCAATGTTCGTTAAGGCCATGATCAAGAAGTTTTCAGTTAAACTTTCGCGTATACTGATATGCACTACTAATCTTATTGTTAAAAATCCCACGTCGTCGTGAATCCAGTTGGTGAATCCGCTAATAGATCAGTTATCATTTCGGTCGCCATTTTGAAAGAATCGTGGAGACGAGTCATATCATTTATTCGCGCCTTTCTATTGGTCTGTTTATGTATCTGACTGAGCTGCTGGCTTACGTACTGCCGCACACGGTGAGGTTTTTCGCTCGCCTGACAAAATATCAAACACGCTAGTGTGCGTATATAAGTAGCTCCACCAACGTAACTGATAAGCGATTGAAGCGACTGGCCACTTATACTACGTATTTTGGCCTCCCACATATCATGGCAATGTGCTGGGAGCAAATTTTGCAGTCTTTACTGTGTTTGCCTTGGAAACAAAATCGCTGTGGAAGCCCCATGAGTAAGTCTTCTCCAAACTGCAAACCTAGTTTTCATCAGTCGGCATGCATAGTAACAAGGTTTAACTCTTCTGTGTACGGATGTAAATTAATATTGGCTGGGTTTCCCCCAAAATATTCCGCTTGACGAATGCGTGGGTAAGGATTTGAGAAGCTGCATTTCATTGTCTGGGTACGTGACGTACCTTGACCTCGTGGGAAAACCCAGAGCACTGATAGGTTCTCTATGACTGACCTAACAACAGGCCAAACTCAAAACATTTTGCTGGTAATATGTGCATACCATGACAATAAAATCTGCCGCTTATCATCCGAGAGACAGAGGTAAAGGTAGTCAATTACTCAATCCCATCAAGGTTTAATAGAAAAGTTTCTATGTAGTTTCTGTGTTTTCCATTGAGACCGCAGTCGTTCCAAATGTCCATTTTCCATTTTAAAGACCGGCACTGCTATGCAGACAGATAACGTTTTCGGCCCCGCTAGTCGACAAAAGTGTGGTCTCGCATAATTATATCGACATCAGGCAGCACTAGCCCGGGTTAATATTTTACGAATCTGAGATTGAAACACTTCGTCTTTGCCGCTAGATATTGCCGGCAAACATGTGTCCCATGCCACGGTTAACGGACAAACGTTCTCCATTTTTCCGCACTCTGCAACTTATACGTAATCCAAACGAGCGTTTGCCTCTTAAATTCAGTCCTGCTAGATACTTGACTCACACTCTCGCGAGTCAAAAACTGCGCGCACACCATGAAGTTTTAATTACTCGTGGTAAAACAACTGAGGTTTTGGCTGTCGTCTGCGGCGGACTTGACTAATAAACAGTTAGAGTGCGTAGATCTATAAATTTGCTGACCAAGCGCTGTTGACATTAACCTGAGGCTGTGGGTTCACAGTGCTAATATTGAGAGCCACGCTGGGTATATGAACCATTGCAATTAAAGTGCAACAATATACGAATACTGATTTCACTTGCTACCCTAAAACATTCCTTGCGTCTTTTTAACATCATTGTTGACTACTTCTCTTTGCATTATTTCGTCCTAATTTCGTGTTTGATATATTTATGTAATTCTTTGGTGGTTTGTGTTAAACGTCGTTTTGCAAATTGGCCTTGCAATTATTTACCTGAAACATACATTTTCCTTGACTGCTGGTATACGAGTGTCTGTTTCGACCCACAGATTCTCTGTTCTGGGTTTTCGTTAATATGGTCTAAAATGGCTGACTTTCCAAATCATTAAAGCAGATATATGATGTCTTCTGTCGTTCATGAGTCACAATAAGTCAACAACATAAAACTCATTACAGCTGCACTGTGTTCAGTACAGATAGTAACTTTTCTCTCCAGTTTAGTACCATGCCAAAGTCATGTGGTTATCTGTGATTGTCATGTGGAGCTGTACTTTTTACATAGTGATAAATGCCACAAAAACAACTCATCGGTAAAAAAAACAGTGTAGCGGACCTCAGACGTGTGCGCGACTTCAATTCACTGCGATATTTACCCTAAATAGTAGGATACCTTTTCTCGATGTCTGTGCCGATGGCGATATAATTGTTTCTAATTTTGTTTTCGCTGGGGCTGTCGTTTCATGGCATCATTACCCGAATCTAACGTTAGAGTGGAAGCCTAATATACCAGAGACATCTGGGTACCATGGCACACATGAAAATTGACCTGGATCTTGAAATAGAAGTTGAATGGACTCTAGTTTGTATGCGAAAGCGTGACACACATATAGTGGATTGGTTCCATGCAATGTAACTATGTTTGAAATGCAAATGCAGCTTCGTCTTGACATTAATATTGACACTTTATTGAAAAGTAACTGAATAGGTTTAGAATATAATTGAAGACGTACAGCACAGAGAGTAAAACAATAACAGTTTGATAGCTGATAAATAGTCATACGTAACCGATGAAATACGGCCTCTTGTTAGTTTATCTCAGTCAGGGTTTTATTCTCACTGTTCACGTAAAGGCATAAATAGTAGCAATTTACAGGCCCCCTAGCAGCATGGCTTACGCTGCGTTATGTACAAAAAATGCAGTGATGTTAATTGCAATTTATAACACGTCAGTGAATTGTTCAAAATGGTTATTGTTTCCTGGTTTAAACATGTTATGTCCGAAATAGTGTTAAACCGTTATCATAATTTCATTAGTTTCTTCATTCATACATTTATTCATACAATAGATGTCGAAATTTTAAGAGTTACGTTTTAAACAATGCCGGCATTAACAGTTGTCATCCACTTACATTGATTGCGACTTAAAATTTTCTCGCTTCATATTATTGGCTGTAGGCAAATTGAGGACGAATGCGCGAATCGAGGATCTCAAAAAACTCAGACGGTTTCAAAAGTAACAAAAGAAAAGGTTAACATGTCAATGCAGCTGGTAAAGACTTTTTGAAGATGTTGAAAGAATCCTGTTCCTGTTCAAGTATCAGCACGTCATATCCAGTGGAAATAATGATACCTGTGTCAGGATGTCGCTTAGGGTTTTTATCCGCATGTCTTCAGGGAATTTTCTTCGGCTGAGAACAGATCGATTTCAGAAAGGGGTTTTGATGTATTTCATACAATCAATTCTGTGTTGACGGTTTGTTTTCGACAATATGATAAGAAATGTAGAATTCGTTATAGCTGTATTTTGTAGATAGCACCTTTAGGATAAAACATAATGGGCAGCTGTCTTTTACCATTGCTTTCAATCACCTTGTGTAGCTCAGACACACACAGTGTCCTCGAGCGTCAATTCACACCTCTGGTGAGTTTAAATTCCTACTAAACTGCATTTACATGAAAAGTTAGAATAAAAACCCTGGCTGAGGTAAATTGGTAAGCGGTCATATTTCACCCGTTACGAGTAAACTTTTGCCACCTAAAACACTGTCGTCGCTGCTCTGGGTTTACTCTCTATGCTGCACGTCTTTACTTATATTTTACGTAACCATTTCATGTGCACTTCGTAAATATCCATTAAATTAGAGGTAGTTATTATGGTGACGCGAATGAGAGGCGCCTCCGTGGCTCAGTTGGTTAGCACGCTAGCGTAGCGTAATTTTCCAGGAGCCTCTCACCAATGCGTCGTTACGAGTTCAAGTCCAGCTCATGCTGGCTTCCTCTCCGGCCGTATGTGGGAATGTCTTACAGCCACCTGCGGATGGTCGTGGGTTTCCCCCGGGCTGTGCCCGGTTTCCTCCCACCATAATGCTGGCCGCCGTCGTATAAGTGAAATATTTTTGAGTACGGCGTAAAACACCAGTCAAATAAATAAATAAATATGGTGACGCGAATGAATCCTAAAAACACACTTATATAGCAAAACAGAAATGTCCTTTGAAAGGCAATTTTGTGTACATTAGCCTGTGGTATGTAGATATGGTTTCGTCTTTTTAGTCGGTTACATTGTTTCCCGTGATTAACGAATGGTAACTGTAATGGTAAAAAACCTTGACCTTAAGGATTACAAAGATTACGGCAATTGGAAACACCTACTGTGTTTTCCAGACACCTCAAAAACGACTAATGGTTTCCCGCTGGCTTACTTTATTAAGCCTTATTCAACATGTGTTCCATTTGCCTCGAATGTTATGTTGTGTATCCTGTTGGGTACCTCCAATGGGTTAACAACGTCTGAAGCGAGAGCGTCATTGTACATACAGAGAAGACGTCGACAATTAAGAGAATAGGTCATTTGAGCTGCGCAGCGGGCAGTGTGTAAGATAAAAAAAAAACATATCCCTTATCAGTGAACAATTGTTAAGAGACTTTTTGAAGGACATTTATATTTATTTATTTATTTATTTATTTATTTATTTATTTATTTATTTATTTATTTATTTATGTATGTATGTGTGTATGTATGTATTTATTTATTTATTTGATCGGTGTTTTAAGGCGTGCCCAAGTATACGATGGCGGTCAGCATTATGGTGGGAGGAAACCGAGCAGAGTGCAGGTGGGAAAGGGAGGGAGGCATTTAGTAGGTGAGATGTTTGTAATATGTTAAATAAATTGTGTGGATATCAAAATCTAACATTATATACGGTTTTATACTATGTGTCAGGGGGATCATGAAAAATCCAGATTTGGTAGTAAACATTTTTATTTTCAATGTAATAACGACATCAGTGACAAAGGATTCGTTGAATATGAGAGGAGTTTTGGGCACTGTTTCAACCCGGTCCGTTCTGGTGGAAGAATTAGTACATCATACACACTGGGAGTGAAGACCTGTTTACAGCTAGGGGTTTCGTTCCTTCCCATGCAATTAATTCTGTGTTGAGGGATTTTCTGCAATATGGTCTGAAATCGATGACTTATCAGCAATTTTTTGACACATGTTTTGATGTTCAAAAATGCAAATATATTCCCAGCACAATTCTGTAAATTCCCAGATCAGAAGTATAAATCTGGGCTACAGCGCCCACAAAAGTTATATGGTCGTGAAAGAAATGGTTACTTAGTAATAACCCGCCAAAAATGCCCTCTCGATCTAAAACGCCAATTTTCGTTCAAACAAAGCACTGCATGTTTACTTTACAGTATGAAGATCAACGTTAACCAGAAAAATATCTTTACTGAAACTTTCGATTCAGTACATGTTTGGAGCTTTACAGGTCGCATGCTGGCCATAACAAGAAGAGTAAAACAGAAATGATTGTTTTTCATGTAAAACCGCAGCCGAAACGGCGAGACCTGGATTCGGTCACACGACGTCATTGGTTAAGGACCAGATTGTCCTGGCCAGCCAGTGCTTCAAATAAATTACGCAAACTGAATAATTTCAAACATTTTTTTTCTTGTGAAGTGTTGCCTCGAATGGTACATTGAGAATGTTTTCTTTTGTGCGTCGAATGGATTCACATCGTCTGAAAACGTCCATGACTAAGAAAACAGCGTATCTGAGCTGCACAAGCGACAGTGTGTGAGGTCAGAAAAACCATAACTATTAAACATTAAATATTCAAAAATATTTGCCTGGCATTTAAAGGCTGGGAGGTCGTAGTAAAGGTGTTTATTGGGTTTATTGCGGACGACTCTTTGCTATAGAATCTAAAGCCGCTCTTAAGGCTGATAAAAAATAAAATTTATTATACTATGTACTACGTGTAAGGGTGAGATTAAACAAATGTGCATTAAGTAATGTTCAGTTAACTGAAACATCATGCATTCTATGCAATGACAAAGCCAGGACGAAGGACTGGGTGAAAATGGCAAAGAAGAGAGAGTAAGCATTGTTTAAATGTTACACACGATGGGAAGCATATTCTACTTAAATTGGCTTAGTATTAAAAAGTCATGTCCAAGGCGAATCAAAAGAAAAGACCTTTGTCATGATTCACCTTAAAATCGGTTTTGAGTGTCTTTTATGGGTCTGTTGGTGAAATTGCCAGATTCCCATTACAGAGATATGAAAAAAATGTGAAGAAAATGTCTGAGGTAGTTTCACCGTGTCAGTGCGCCTAAAGAAATACGTTGTGTACTATCGTCAAATATTAGCTTCCTTTCATGAAGTTTTCTTCATTACTTCGTTTGGGATTTATATGTAATGATTACGCCTTGAATAAAAAATGTAATTATGTTTTGAGTCGTGTTTTCATTTTTTATTGTTTCAGTTTTATGTTTCGAAAGGTTATCGTATGCGCTTAGTTAGTCGTAAAAACGCTGAAGGTAGCCATAGAATACCGGTACCGGTAATGTGTTAGTTATCAGACGGTGAATAAGCCATCTGGCCTTGATTTTGACCCTTTTGATGTAATTCTGAAAAAGATCTATAACAATTGGACAGATTAGCCAGTTGTGACTGTGTGTGTCTTTTAAACTAATTTTGATTTTCGCACCGTAGGCCAATCGCTGTGCAACGTTCACGTGATGCTTGGGCCTCGTGGGCAACAAATCATTGTGCAACGAAAGTTTTACCAGGGCCAGCAGTTGCTGAGAAGTACATACAATGTAAGTGTTTTGGGAAGATTTGATTGTTAAAGTTTACTTGAAAACTTGCAAATAAATTATTTATTTATTTGATTGGTGTTTTACGCCGTACTCAGGAATATATCACTTATACGACGGTAGTCAGCATTACGGTGTGAGGAAACCGGGCAGAGCCCGGATAAAACCCACGACCTCCCGCAGGTTGCTGGAGACCTTCCCACGGACTGAGGCTCCTGTGTCATTACGCTGCGCTAGCGCGCTAACCAACTGAGGCACGGATTCCCATGCAAATAAATTAATTGTTATCGTGAACTAACATTTTTTGTATTAGACGTAACGTTACTTCGAAAGCCGTTAGTTTTGCGCATGTGCGTGTGGCCATAGTCTTCACGAACTCAGTTCGAAAGTGAAAGTAAACTTTTAAAACAAATGTAAAGACATTCGCTCTTTAATTGTGTTGTTGAGGGATTATATTGATTCACTAAACATGAAAGTGCATTTATTTCGTAGATAGTAAGTTTTCGTTTAAATGGGATACAATGGCAAAGACATGCGGCTATTTGCGAGAGACATGTGGAGCGGTACCTAGTATATTAAAACGATAAAAACTGTGCAAGCATCTCTTCTGCACAAAACCACAACGCGGGTTGTAAGTGGAAGTGAACCACAACAATAGACTTCAGATGTCTAGACGACTTTAATTAACTGCTATCTTTAAGCCATGAAGTAGGTTGACTCCGCTTGATGTCAGAGTCGATGACCAATATAATTGCTTCTTATTTTCTTTGGACTGGGGCTCTTATTTCATCCCATCATGACTTATTACGTGAAGCTACAGGGAGCGCCTAATATAATACAGACACATATAAAGTTTCTTGGGGATGTGAACCTTCTTTGAAATGGAGGACAGACGGATCGTTTTACTCAACTGGAAGCTCAGTACAAAAAGTACTTATATGTTGAGGCTTTTTCCGTATGGTTTGAAGTTTTGAAGAAATGCTTTAATGTTCGACTAACTTCGAACTCTTTACAGCTGGCTATGCTCGACTTCAGAGCCGATGAATAACGTGACTCAATTGGTTTATCTTGTTGCTCTGGTTTCATCGCATCAGTATGGATGCATCATCACCTAATATACCACAGACATCTGGGTTCCATGCCAATTATATAACTTGATTTGATCAACAATATACTCTGAGTCAAAACAGACGTTCGTATACCAGCCGTCAGTCAAGATGGACGTTTCGGTTGAATAATTGCACGGCCAATTCCCAAGACGACGAGATAATACCTCTTGTACATCAGTTAGGGTTTCATTCTAACAGCTCATATAAATTCTTAAATAACAGCAAACTACGCGTCCTGTTTGAAAGGGTACCACTATCGGTGAGTAAAGATGAGAAACAACTGGCTTGTTTAACTCGATGTGAGGCGATGTGAGGCTATGTGAGGCGATGGGCCTTACACAAGATCAAATAAACAAACACGAATACGTTATATAGTATCTTAAAGTGAGTTCCTCAATCTACGAATGACAGTCCGATACCGATAAGTGCTTTATTCTCCAACTGGATGTGAATGTGTAACTTCTTCAGAAGCGTCCGTGATGCTAACTTCAGTAGCGTTCGTGATGAAGAGCTGTCGATGTATTCTTCCTCGGAAATATACGAAAGGTCGGATGAAATATACCAAATGACACAAAGAGACAATGAGCGATACAAGCTCCAAAATAACGTCTCCAAAAAATAGCAAGTGGTAAAACACAAGCTCACAAAGTGTTCTGTACAGAAAATGGAGTACAAATGACGAATGTTGAATGGTGTAAAAGCCGACATCTCCAAACCCATCAAATTCTTTACAGTGAATGACTGCACTCAGATGACTTGAATGAATGACTGCGAGCTTCACTACTCCCTCGCTCATATTTATATGTTACCGCAAAAGAAAATTCTGGATGGTTTGATCGTAAACATGTTTACAACACCAATACGTATTTCCGAATGTACAGTTACACTAAACCCTTCAACACCGAAGCCTCGAGAACGTTGGACTGACCTACAGCGTAGGCTATAATCGAATATGACAGGTTATTCAGCATTGCACAGTGATTCACGTAACCCTGTAAGTTATTTTGCTTTGAGATGGGATCGATTTTTCACTTGCAGGATAAAGCACTGTCAACTCGAGAAACAGACATTAGGTACGCCGCAAGCGTAGATAGTATCACAGTGGCAAATCGTATACAAAATGCACTCGTAACGTTTGAGCAAATAACTGACAAAGAGATATACCCCGTGATTACCCATGGAACGCTGAATGGACTAGCTATTGTGTATGAAGTTAATTCTTGGGTGTAAATCTGGTTTGATCAACAAATCAGGACGGCATCTTGCTCTGCGTATTAAGCAGTGATGTGCGGTGATCAAATCTTACCTTACTTCAAACAAAATAATACATAAGAGGTAAATATAATATTTAATAACAATATTTGTTATTGAAACAGTCTCTTGTATACGAAGTGCAACAGTCGCCTGCCGACCGATAGGTAAGCTTTTATATTAATATCTATTCATATTAGAAAAGCTCAAATTAGGCTTTGATCAGTGACCAACTGTTCAGAACTAATGTAGAATTTATGGTTTGGGTGCAATGTGAATACGTGCATTTTTTATTTCTTTGTTATTTAATGTTATATGACTCACTTGTACGATGGCGGTTTATTTGTAGAGGAAACGGGGATAAATTATGGACGTTAGACTACGCAAACGTCCAAATAAGAGCCGTCGATCGCTTTTGTGAACAAGGCTACAAGAGAGAGCAGGGAAATCTACAAATAAAAATTCCCAATTCTGGGTTTGAACGCACACCTAGGGAATGGCAAGCTGGGCACCTTAACCACTCGCTCCACAAGGTGTTTATACATTACTCTTTACATCTGACATTAGCACGTCTAGTAATCATCAAGCAACATAAGCCTTCAGTCAAAAATTGCATGTTCTTAAAAAGTTACATTCCGAACGGGAAAGAACTAAATTTTGGTCGTTACATTGTTCTGCAATAGAGAATCAATGTACAAATTTTAAACTCCCTAAATTTAATGTTTGTAGATGTGATTGAATTTATGACTTACGTCTTCACACGTTTAATAAACTTGCAGGACGGATTTTTACCGCTCTTTTATCTAGTGCTGCTTCACAGAGACGACTTACCGAAGGCAAGTAAGCCGCTCCTCCCGATCCATTATACTCATAGGGGTCAACCAGTCGTTGCACTATACCCTTCAAGCTGAACGCCAAGCAAGACTGTTACAACTTCCTCTTTTAAAGTCTTAGGTGCGGCTTGACCCAGGATTGACCCTGGATCTACTGCATAGCGGACGCCATACCAACTGTGCTATCTCGGCCAGTATCAAGCGAAGAAGAAAATAACAGACAAAGAAATCTCATACAGAATGTCAAGGCAACAAGTTTATTACAAAAATATAATTTTTAGGATAACAATTATGTGGAATGAAACAGAAACAAAGTGATAATTTACATTGGTCTGTGACATATATATTAACGTCTCTTGCATACGCTATATTTAGGAATCAATGCCATAAAATATATAAAACTTATGAGCAAATAAATTTTCTGGAAAAGTATGTACTCAGCTTTGTAGAATGTAGTGCTTTAGGACGACCTACTCGTCCATGTAACCATTTGTTGTTCTTTGTTTTATTTGTTTGTTTGCTTGTTTCGAACATTTTCGGCTGGAAGATGTTTTCTAAACACAATTTCGAACACTGTCTGCTCGAGTAATTTAAGCTATGCCATCATATCTTGTTCATCTACCTTGCGGTGTGGCGGTGAAAACTTTGAGAAAATAGTGCCTTTCATCCGAGGAATGCGTAAGGATATCACGATCATGAGTGCGCCTTGGCATCAGAACAGATGTACTAAGGTTCAGGTCATCGAGTGCTTTGATCAGAAAAGGTACGTTTAGTGCAAGATACCAGTCAACAGTTTTCAATGTTGCTGAAAAGACGTAAGGGATATTTTAGGGAAATAAATGAAGTGAATATTCAAAACGTGTGACATTCAAATATCCAACGTGACGATTTAACTCAACACGATAAATATACAGCCCCTTGTGCCAGTTAAGCAGAATTAGACACAGCCGTGGTGCATATGAAAACATGTGTCGTGAATAAGCATTTCATACCTCACAGTTGTTAATGTCTAACAACATAAAATTAAGCGAAACACAACAGCCTAGAAATACGTTTGCGTTGTAACTTTCACTCATACAAGAAAAAAAAACCAGCGTACAAGTGTCTTTTCATGGTGGGTGCACGGTACAAATTATTATCTCTTTTCACAATTTAGGATTGTGATGTTAGTGACAAATTGCGTAATATAATTATGATATATGACAGGTGGGGTTGTGTTTCTAAATAATTGGACAGTTTGTGATATAAGACGAGCTAGGACGTTGACACCAGAATTTTCTAGCCAAGCATAGAATAACATGATGGTATTTTATTCTTTTCTTTGATCCTTCAACATTTATAGCCGCTTACTTTAAAGCATGTCTTTGCACAGGTAACACTTGATGTTGGAAAAATCGGTCCAAAATACACAAAACAAAAGGAATAAGGCTGATTCCAAAAGGAAACACGAGACAGTTCAAAAATAAAAAACTCTCTGTCCGAACAGGTTTCAATGGAGATCGTCTTTTATATAATATATATATATATATATATATATATATATATATATATATATATATATATATATATATATATATATATATATATATACAAATCTGCATTATACAGTATTGGTAAAATTAGTAAAATGATCAACAACATCACGATATTCTGAGATCATGCAGATTGAGGATAGCCTTATGATATAAAACCGGGTGAGAACATTTAAACATATGAATATGAGATCTGTTTCATTGTAAAAAGGCATCATATTCTTCAAAAATGTCTTCCTTGGTATAAAAGTCTAGAGTACTAAGGAGTAACAACCTTACGACATTTATGTTGTAACATTTTCTTTTAAGGTGTCTTAAAATGGTCACGTCATGATACAAAGGGACGTCACTGCGTTGTCAAACCTGTTAAATATTGTACACTTACGGAGAGTGGTTTTCAGCCAAATGGAGTTTCGGAAATTATCTGAACAGCTATTCGCTCTACCGCCCCCTCACCCTATCCTCTCAATCCCCCCGCCTCCCTTTCTCTCCTTCACAGCTCTAATCGTCGATGTACAAGCTAAGCAAACAAGCTTCATATCACAGTATGACAAGTCGGCTGGACAGCTTGGTTTCACACAGCTTCTGGTGTAAACCTTTGCACAGCTCCATGATCGTAGAAATTTTCACTTGCAGATCGCATGAGTCCACGCCTTGAAAGACGTCTTTCAGCAGAAAGATGAGGGGTGTAAATGTTAGGAATATCAGCCAGTCACATGCAATACACGTCAAAGATCCACATTGTCAATCTTAGTTTTGCATTGTCTCTTTTGTGTTCAGAGTTTGTCTCCATATTTCACCGTTTGTGCTTGACTTTGTCACCTTCCCCGGTCAACAAATGTAATAGAGATCGTGGTATGTGTATTAACCAAAGAGATCAAAGGCACACCGGGGTAAGCACCCAAAGGGTCTCCTGAGCAGAATATATGGATGACTAGCTACCTACACTCTGCGTCGCCAGAAAAATTTACAGCTTTCTACTTTTCTTCTAAATGCACTTATAACTTCACACTTTCCTCCCAAATGCTCAAATAACTTCCGGAAAGATTTTTAAATTCACATTATGCTTCCTCGAGAGTTCATACTTTCACACATTCTTTCCGAATGAGTTCGCCACTACACACTTTCCTCCGGCGTAGAGTTACTATTGAATGGCCAGCTCAGAGGTATACACGACAAGCACATTTTCGTATGGATCTCAGACACTCGTACACACTTCCCACTCTCCGTGCTTTTCATAGTTTTACTATTGATTCTACAACAGGCTATGTCCGCGAAGGCACGTCGGAAGTTGTAGTTCACGGCCACGTATATCAACGGGTTGACGAGAGGCGCAAATTTGGCGAACATTGCAGGAAGTACCGTCAGGTTGAGGGAAGTCTTGGTTGAGCTGCCATACGACAGCCACAATGAGGTCACGGCATATGGCATCCAGCAGACGAGGAAACCAAATACCTGAAGGGCTATCAGCTGCAACAGAAAGATAAGACGATCTGAGATCAAGGATTATGGCATACACAGACGAGAATTACAATGTGGTCCAAAAGTTTAAAAGATCATACAAACAATTTGGTCTGAGTTCCTATTGTTTACAGCAAACAGACGAAATTAAAACGTGGGTTGAGACACCAAAACAGAAAACTGACATCAGAAATACAATCACGAAACTATCCTAGACTTAAGTCAAGACTTCAGTCATTTAATTTTTATGTTCCTTTCCGTTATTTTAACTGAAATTTGTTGTACTTAACTTACCCGGATTTTACGTTTTCAAACAAAATTTTGACATTGTAATTTAAGATAATACAGTTTTAAAGTGATTTAAAATTTTGAGTTAAGTCTAAGCTTGCTTTGTGATCCCATGGCCGGGTTCTATCAAACCAATGATTTCAAAGGCTGAGAACCAATTAGGAACTATGTCTGAGATCCCAAAGGCTTCACAAACAAAGGAAAGATGACAACAAGGTTGGACACTGTACACAGGATTCAATCACTCAGAAATAGGAAAACATTATCCTTCTACAAAACCAAAAAATGGTACTAAATTTCAGAGTTTCACCTAAAAGTACATCAGAAATCAAAATAGTGTGGAATCTCTAGTCTAATCTTTTCTAGTCCGTAAAAAAGACATGGTCAGTGCACGTGCGAAAAGATGACACACGCTATCTTAAATCGAAACAGTGGCCATCAGCGCGATAGGTGGAAATTTCATTTATAGACAGTTTAACGGCTTCCGAAATATGGATTCCGTCCATTACTTACAATAGCTGTTTTCTGATCTCCAGATTTGCTCTTCCTGCTTTTAGCACAGACATTGGTCTTGCCATGCTCCCTGACTTTATGCGCTATGCACCCGTAACACACCATGATGATGGTCACGTTGATAGTGATGTACAAAGTAAGGCAGCCGACAAAGGAGACAGCTTCTGGGGAGTGATTGTACCAGTCTACCGTGCACGAGGTCTGTGATAAGGAAAAAATCAGGTCGAATGAGCATCAACAAGTCATTAGCATCAAATAACAGTATGATGACAAAACTACAGTTTGACTAATTCTCGACCAAGGACGTCCAATATGTTACAATTAACATCATTGCATTTTGTTTTTGTTGTTTAGCCAATTCTGTCATGGGCGTGCACGCATTTCCATGAACAGTCAAAATAAAGTGCGAACTGAGATAAATTGACAAGAGATGTTTTTACATCGGTAGCGTGGGACGATTTGCCACCTATCACACTGTCATTGCTGCTCTGGTTGTACTCTCTGTGCCGTATTTTGTTATAATGTAAGTGACAATATAAATATCACTATTGACTATTATCAACAATGTATGTAAGACTATAAATAACATTTTGGTAATTGTAGACCAGTAACGTCTAATATATTATAACGGACATCCCTGCATTTTTATTTTTAAATGATTCACTGTATTTTTATTTTTAAATAATTCTGCTAAGGAGAGTCGAGGTTTCCTTTTGTGACCATTTACATAAACATTTAGAGTAAAATCCTAATTGAGAAAAATTGCCAATTCTTCCAATGGTGTCGTGCTCTGACTTGACTCTAAACTGGGCTATTTTAGTCTAGACATGTCCCCTAGATTACGCTAGGGGGCGTGTAAATTGCTACTATTCATGCATTTATATGAACACTTAGAATAAAACCCTGACTGAGGTAAATTGACGAGAGACAGTATTTCACCGGTTACGTGTCACTATTTGCAAGCTATCACAGTCTCTATGCTGTACGTCTTAATTATATTTAATATTAATAATGCATGTAATGATATAAACCTCATTGTAAACAATACCAAGTAACGTATATGACGACAGCAATGTATTTGTTGATGAAAATAGCACTATACGCATTTGCTATGTATGTGATGGTACAAATTCCATTATCAGCATTAGCTTTGTATGTGGTAAGAGAAATCACCTGTGTGTAAGAAAAGACGTAGTACAATCAAAAAGAGCTGTTTGTGTGATAATATACTTTCTATGCATACATATAGCTGATTTTAGCATATGAAGTAAAACCAGAGCAGAGACACCAGTGTGATAGTTGACAAAAGGTCACATGTTTATTTATCTATTTATTTATTTGATTTGTGATATTTGATTTATACGCCGGCAGCCAGCAATATGGTGGGAAGAGACAGTGCTTAGGTTTTAACGTCGTAATTAACAATTTTTCAGTCATATGACGACGAAGGAGTCCTTGGAGTGCACGTACGTGTAATGTGCCTCTTTGCTGCAGGACGGATTTCCACCGCTCTTTTATCTAGTACTGCTTCACTGAGACGACCATTATATTGGCACAGATCAACCAGTTGTTGCACTATCCCCTTAATCCTGAAAGTCAATGAAGGAAGCTGCAACTCCCTCTTTTAAAGGTCTTAGGCGTGACAGAGCACGGATGATCAGCAGAATTAGGTAAAAGCTGTCATACGTTATATGTGATTGGTACTCATGTCTGTATAAGCTATTCCGCGCTATCCAACGTGATAATTAAATCAAGCACAATCTTCATTATCTAATGAATTGCTTAATTAATGAACGTTTACCTGGAAGGGTTCCAGGTGATATCTGCTCCAGCCCAGAACAGGAAGAATGGCGAATAGTAGGGCTTCTATCCAGATAAAACACAGCACTGTCACTGCCTGCTTCACCGTCCGAATTTTAAAATCTGAATAAAATATTTTCAGAAATAATTTACATTAAAATTACGTACAGAAATAAAATTACACATTTGCTACATTATGTACTTGTCACGTGGCTAGCAACAATGTTTCCTTGGGTCTGTAAGATAAAATCTTCTACAGAGGAACATGAGATCAAATTACAAAGTCATTTAAATATGACGTCTTGACGCAACCTGCGGATGGTCGTGTTTCCTATTCGGCAGTGCTGTGACCCCAAGACTTGTAAACAGTGGAGTCCTCAGGACACTGAGTCGCGTCATATACCAAAAGCAAGTTGAGTTCACAAGCGATTGTGTTATAGGTTTTTGTTTAAATCTGTCAAAAACATGAAATATAAATTTATTATTGTTTATAATTAAGAGTATTTCACTTATACGATCATGTTTCTTAATGGAGGAATCCAAATGGAACCTCGAGAGTGCCACCACCCTTCGCCATAAACCACGTGACGTAAAGTCGTACCAGGTCATGTTTGAATACGTGGCTCTTATTGACCAAAATGCTCCCAATATGCAGAGAGGGCATGCGAATAACTGAGTGAGCAAGGAGGCTAATATTTATTTATTTCATTGGCTTTATGACAGCGTTCAGGTTTAGGGGTTGCGGTAACTGCCCACTGCCGGGAACAAACTATCACCTTTCACTAGGTACCTGACCAACTTCCCCACTTCAAGCCGCTGCCAAAACAGTGAGAGTTGGAATCGAACACGTGATTTCGTGGGTCAACGGCAATAAGCCAGCACTTGAACCATCGTAGCAAGGGATGCTCGCAGGTCAGATTAATGGTTTGTGAGTTGATTAATTAATTCTTTATTTCATTGTTGTTACCTGAGTTGGGACGACAGACGGTGATGTACCGGTCAAAACTGAGAAGGCTCAAAGTACTCATGCTGACATTGCCGAAGAAAAAGCCAGAGAAACCGTACCATTGGCACCCAGCCACTCCGTACAGCCATTTCTGTGGGAAGACAACATTCACCAATCAGTGGCCTTTGTGATAATACCAACCATGACAAATGACACTTTAGCCAATTGGGTATTTTTTTACATCTATATTGTGTTGCAGATTCAGGCAACTTCGATTTGTTCTGTAGATATGCGTTTACAGCTGTAATTTTACATAAAAAGTGGCTCGGACACAACAAAAGGAAACCCTAGTGTTACTGAAACAACTTTTTGTGTAATGTAACAGCATGTATATTTATTTATTTATTTATTTGATTGGTGTTTTACGCCGTAACCCAAGAAAATTTCACTTATACGACGGCGGACAACATTATCGTGGGTGGAAACCGGGCAGAGCCCGGGGGAAACCCACGACCATCCGCAGGTTGATGACAGACCTTCCCACTTACGACCGGAGAGAAAGCCAGCATGAGCTGGACTTGAACTCACCGCGACCGCAATGGTGAGAGACTCCTGGGAACAGCATGTATACTACTGGCTTGTGTACGTGGCAAGGTATGGGGGTAACCTGCGGATGGTTATGGCTTTTCCCGGTTTCTTCACACCATAATGCTGGACGTCGTCGCCCAAGTGAATAACTTCTTGAGTACAGCGCAAAGGCCCAATCAAATTAAATAAATAATAGAATGTATACATTTCGGTTTTAGGTTACATGTATAAGTGTTTTAATTTTTGCTTTGTTGTTAACCTGAACAACATTTCGCAAAGACGACGGTTTTGAGGACCTATGTAGGAAACCTCCGCACTTTAACAGGTGCACCAAGGGTCAAATTGAGACCAGGCCGCAGCCGGACACAAAACACGTAACCCCATTGGTAAAGGGCGTGTCTTCTTCCGGAAAAATAGATTGGAAGAGCAATAGATAGAGGAATATCCCAATGGGTATTTTACTGTTCTCATTGCTCATGAGGCCTTACTGAGAGCAATTGGCGGTCAAGGGAGTTGAAGATTGCTATCTTCCACAAACATTGTCGCCAGTAAATTGCCAAATATTGACCGTCGATGAAAAAGACCACCACTGGTATAAGTGAAATATTCTTGAGTATGGCGTTAAACAACAATAAAATAAATAAATAAATCAACCGGCGGCTTTGTTGACAATTATTGCTGTATATCAAATATACATGCTTAAATGGCTAAGTAAGTAAATTTCCTGATCGCTTACCCCTGCAAAGTTGGATCGGATGGCGAATGGATAGGCCAGTACCACAACCCCGATGTCGGCTAGGCTAAGGTTGAGCAACTGGAGATTGGTGGCCACTCGGAGATGACGAGTTCGAACGAAGATGAAAACCACCAGCAAATTAGCCAGCAATGCTAGACATCCTGAAACAAAGGCAAAGGCAAATTTATGACGGTTAATGAAATCTCAGTAGACTAATTTGAGGCCTAAACAGATTATCATGTCGAAAAATATTATTGTCTGTTGCGTCAGGCTCGATAATATTTGACTGATAACATGGCAGTCTGTGGAGGACTCTGGGATATAAACCAAACATTTAAACAAAGATTATCGCGTGTGCAAACCATAAAACCATCGGTGCATTGATTTAAAGTGATCTACAAGACACGTTAGACTGTGCAAATGTTAAATGTTGTAAGGCCCAGTAGGAAACGTGCGATCGGCGAACTGTCCAACTGCCCTTGAAAAGACGTGACATATCCCCGGGGAGGTGTGTTTTTACAGTGATGTGTATTTTTACGGTTACGGACTATCGCTGTAGTGCAGTGGATGGTCATCGCCATCACGGTGATGGGACCAGAAGTGACAACAGAAAACAGAAAAGACTGATGTTCATCTGATACACCTGCATTCTTTTCATCAAAATGTACACAGCATAATTCTATAGGACAATTTTACCGAAACAATTTTACTGATGACTCTGATTCTAGGCGACACGATGGCTTGAGCATAAATAGTACCTATAAAGATAAATAGAAATGAACCAAATACCGAACAGACTCTAATGTTTGCAATTTTGTAGCATATAGGTATATAGGACGTGTTTGTCCCAAGTTAGACCTCATCTGTGCATGCGTACGATCCGTACATCATGTGGAGTGACTTATAACCTGGCAGATGTGGCGAATGTTTGTCAGACGCTGATGAGATATAAGGCTAGGTAGTACACTTAAAGACGTGCGGCATATACAGAGAGAAAAACCAGAGCAGCGACGACAGTGTGATGTCGTGAAATACAGCCTCTTGTCAAAATACCTCAGTTAGGGTTTTATTCCAACTCTTAATGTAAATGCTTAAATAGTAGCAAATTACACGCCCCCAGCACAATGGCTTAAGCAGAAATAGGTGAAACAAATGCACTGATGACAATTGCAATTTATTAGACGTTACTGGTCTAGAATTACTCAAAATGCTGTTTTGTCATTGCATGTAACATACAATCACATTAATGCAATGCAAAGGGACCAGGCATCGGGGGGCTTAGTCCAAGAGTAGAGTTCTGGTTTATGCAGGAATACAATGTAATTAGAGCATGACGTACAGCATAGAGAGTAAAACCAGAACAGCGACGACAGAATATGCGGCAAATAGTCACACGTACCCGGGGAAATACGGCCTCATGTATATGGTGTCCCAGTGGGTATTGACCGATTTCTTCCACCCGTGGGATATAAAGTACACAACTAATGAATAGCCGTAGTTACTAACCTGTGGTGGACAAGTAGATGCCCATTCCCACATACACATGTTCCGGAAGTACAATGTGCCCGAAGATTTCTTCCTCCTCAGTCTGAAGAGTTATGTTTATTTCAGCTATTTTGCCATCGTTCTCTATAATGAGTATCTCGGACTCCAACAAAGCCATGCTATCTGCGAATAGATAAAATGACAACAAACGATGAGCTATGAATTTGTAAAAGCAAGCGTGTTGATATGATATCATCAATAAAACATAGCAGAATCAAGCGTATAGCTATTGTATATGCAGCCCTGTACTCCCCCTTCATAAAATGAACCAGTAATCAAATAATAAAACACGTAGCTATGCATCAATCGCTACAAAGTGACACAATAATGAGAAACGTGTAGCTATGCATCAATCGCTACAAAGTGGCACAATAATGACAAACGTGTAGCTATGCACCAGTATCTGCAAACTGACACAATAATGACAAACGTGTAGCTATGCACCAGTGTCTGCAAACTGACACAATAATGACAAACGTGTAGCTATGCATCAGTATCTGCAAACTGACACAATAATGACAAACGTGTAGCTATGCATCAGTATCTGCAAACTGACACAATAATGACAAACGTGTAGCTATGCACCAGTATCTGCAAACTGACACAATAATGACAAACGTGTAGCTATGCACCAGTATCTGCAAACTGACACAATAATGACAAACGTGTAGCTATGCACCAGTATCTGCAAACTGACACAATAATGACAAACGTGTAGTTATGCGTGTAGTTATTAATATGTAAACAGACGCAATAACGACTAACGTTTAGTTCTATTATCTGTAGACAAAACAGCTACCAAGCTGCAGGTAATCTGCCTGCAAACGGACACAATAGCAGCAAGGTTTGCTGTTTCAAGCAGAAAAATAGTAACAAGCATTTAGCTATGTGAGTATATTATCTGCATGGCAAAATAAAAGAACAAAATAGATTCATCATGCATTATGACGGCTCTTCATAATGTTAAATTAATGAACTGAGCTCAATAGGATATTTTAGTGTTAATCCACAAAGCCTCGTCTGTCAACGAGACCTGGTACTCAGCAGAGGCATTACTCGGTTTCAGATAAAACAATGAAAATCGACTTTTCCAAAAAATTGCGTTAGTCAGTTAGAAATTGGTTAACTTATTTCATCAGTTAAATGTAGACTTATATGTACATGCTGGAGAACGGGAATTCGCCCGCGCTCATATTATTGCACTAAAACCAATTTTTTATTGTTTTTGTTTTTTGTGCGGTACTTTTTTTTACTGCTCTCTTACAAGACTACTCGAAGGACGCAGAGTGACGCGACAAAGGACGGGATATTGTTGGACTACCTGATGTACGTCTATATCCTCATGGGGTAATCCATTGCTCTTTGTTCTGATACTTACACTGTTTGTTCTGTGAAATCTTGCATAGGGAGAATTGTAAAGCGATTGCATTGCATGGGACCTTGGTTTCTCAGTCAAGCATAAGCAGAATTGATGCAAGAAAAAATTATTGAGGCAATAAAAATAGTGAAGGAGTAAAATATTGTGAAAGCTGTCCATAAATAAATGAAGCGGTAAATAAAAACTTGGAGCAATAAATAAATAATGGAAGCAACAAAACAAAACAAATTTAAGCAATATAAAAATAATGAAATACAAATCTAAATAAAGTAACAAATAAATTACACAAATGAAACAGTAAATAAATAATATATATCAGTATGCAAGTCATGTATACAATGACTGGTTTATTCTATTAATTCCTCACCAGACAAGAGTAAAACTCATTCTTACGCCAGTATTGTCGATGCTAACTGATCCATCATACATTTATCGCACTTAGTTGACAACGGGCTAGAAAGGTTTTAGCTTATCCACTATGTGCTTAACTGGTAACATGATTTGCAAAGAGATAAATCAGTCTTCAGTGTTGTGACCTAGTATTACTTGTCGACGTATTACTTCTCCCATATAAACGGGTTGGTCTGGAGTGACCCTGGGCTATGCTAATGTACTTTGATCGTTGCAATGACTTCCGCCCTGAAGCTTCCGTCATCGGTGAAGATGTCATTACATGGTTTAATGAAATGACAATAAATTGGTATTGATTGGGTGCTAAGGGAGATGGGAGATAATTCAGGACCCGTTCTGGCTTATAGCTTGTAGCAAAGGAAAACGCTTGGGATTCTCAACCGCGAAAGCTGGGGTGATAAAGGTGGATGTATGGAAAAACATGAAAAAGACAAAGCTCTTGTCTAACACCATGTTACTGAGCCCACAATATTGGTTAACGCAGAGTAAACCTGGTAGAATCTGTGCTGAACTGTAAGTCACCCCTAAAGCTATTTACATAACCACGCTATGCCATTGCCCTTTGTAACAAGCCTGACATCATTTGCAATACTCCAGAAATCGGGAGCACGCTGCGACGTTTAGTGCGATCAGAGAGGTCCGCGTCGCTGCAGGCACACTAGGGCTCAATCCCAAAGCATGTTGATTTTTATATTTTTTTTACCCTACGGTCGTCACAGTTTGAATTTTCTTTAGCACAGTTTTTAAAACACCCACCAAATACATAAATAAATCGAATTCAGTTCGGTTTCCTCCCAACATTGTTTTGGCCGCCGTTGTATAAATGAAATATCTTTGAGTCGTACGTAAAATAAAAATGGCATAAATATATAAATACGTCATATATCCGCAGTATAACTCCGCAATAATTAGGATTTATTGTGACTCAATAGTTCTTGGTTTTCATTTACCACCACCAAAAAGTAATACACCGTCATACAGCAAGAGTGTAACTCCCCCAAAACCTAAGACTCCAGCATGCTCCTATACACCGGCTTTTGTTTTGCCACTAACAAATGGGCAATAACGTCATATATACCAGAGCAGCAATAACAGAGGGCACAGACTAGACCTATAGTTGGTCATGGTACACTAAAGGTCACAGGTATCACCCATGATGGATTCAAGTTCTCTGGAAATAACTGGGAACTAACTGTGTATTATGTCAAACCCGTGAGTTCTATTTGATTTAAATTAGTTCAAAGGTTTTTAATTACGTTAGGGGTATAGTATATAGCATTTCACCGTATTGCTGAGACCTCGGGTAATTAGGCAGTTAATTAACATAGAGAAGTTATACTTCCAAACATAAAGAAAATGAACAATGCCAATTATTGAAAAAGCGATATTGGGAGCAATCGAGCCGATTCAGTAAACGGAATTTTAAATATAATTTTGAGCTTAACATGTTTTTTACATTCCAAAACAGTTCGTTTTTAGAAAAATCGCGTTTCTCCTAGCCGCTGACAAAGTGAAACAAAAAAAAATCTAAATAAATAAAGCACGGAAATATTCGTGAGTGAAATCGAATCAGAAATCACTTCATAGCAATCCTGGTCGACATCACCTGTAAATGGTAAGGACTGGGGAGCACAGGTAGATTGAAGAATACGCTTACCTGTGTCAATCATGGTGAATGTAAGGTAGCCTGGGGTCGGTAACACAAACAACTGGCATCCATCCCAGGCCTCCAGCCTACGGTGTTTGCCAGTAAGATATGAGGGCTGTCCAAGAACAGCAGTCACTTTTGTACCTGGTCACATTCGACACACCATCCAGTCTAACATATCGTTGTCAGCTAAGCTCCCCGACGTCTCCAGTAAATCCACAACCTCTGCTGTGAGCTGCCGACGATTGCCATCGATTCCTGGAGAACCCAAGACCGGTGGACTAAAACGCACGCGTATTAGGTACTGAAAAGTTCACCTGTCACTCACTCGAGCGGTGACACCACGTGCTAACGTCGGTCACGGAAAAGTCGGGGAGTCTCCGACATATCGGCCAATCTCGCTCTCTCCCTCTGGCTAAGTCTGTCTCTCCAAACAGCTGATACCAAGAATGTTTGAACCCAGGTGTAGAATTCAGGTCTTGTCGCATAGCTTCAAACACAAAGTGTGTGGGCATGTGTGTATTTGTGTATCCATACGTGCAAATGAAGAAGATAAAATAATTAAATAACAATACAGCATTATCATTAATTCTACGCCAATTCCGTCTAATATGCAGATGTTAATTTCACCCCATTTTTTTAAATTTTAATTCCGCTATAGCCATAATGCTCGGTACTGTGCTCCTATCTAAAGTAAAACGTGTGGAATAAAACCTTAAAAGGCCAGGTTTCATAGGTTACGTGTGACCATTTGTCAGATATAACGCAGTGGTCTTTGCAGCGGTGTTACTCTACATGTTACAATCTTCTATATTAAATTCAAAGCTTAACATTTTTAAGCTTAACTATATATATAATTATATATTTTTTATTTTAGAGCAATTTTGACGTTTGAACACATTTCTGTCCATATTTTAGATCCGTGTAGCTTGTTTTACCTGTGATCAGTAATATTCATGCTGGTGACAATGGACGTTTATCACACCCAGTGTTTTTTTATTGGATTGGTGTTTGAACGCCGGACTTTTTAAGCATTTCACTGCATGATATACTTGACTTTGGATTGCTCTTAAAACTTAATAAAACAAAGGTGCTGTCGAAGCAGCGAGAGCTGGATTCGAACCCTGATCGATGAGATTGATGTCTGGAAAGTACTTGACGAAGGACCGTGATTTACTCCCTGTATTTATCTGACTGTTATTTTATTCCATGCTCAAGAATATTTCCCATATACGTTGGGTTGCTAGCAGACCTTCCCACGTAGGACCGGTTTTCAATAATGATGGAAAGGCGTCAAAGAATGAGCTTACAATTCGTAAAGTACAATTTCACGGTATGCCCCTTCTGTACATGTATAATGAATTGTTGCACAAATCCGCTTTAAACCAACGACGTTTCCCGGTCATTGATTTTAGGAAAAGTATGGCAAGGAGTGTCCAAAATAAAATAGTTGACGTGACAAAACAATACAAGACAATGGATATAAACTGTACAAATGCACATCCGAATATCTCGCTAAACATTGTATAGTTCTAAGGAAATGGTCCGTTTACACTCGGGTATATCCTTCATTTACCAACCAGTTGTGCAGTTTAACTCAAATGATAATGTTGAAATAAGCACTACAGAAAAAGATTTACAAAACTTAACAGAGTATTATAGCATTTTCAGCGAAAAACATATTAAGTTCGTAAACATTAAAGTCGTATCAGATAAAGCTCTGAAGATACATTTAAAAGAGTAACTTATCAGGAGTCTGTTCATTTACTTATTTTCTGTTTTGCCCCGCATTTAAGAATTTTTCCCTGATTCGACTGCGGCCAGCATTATGGGAAACTGGGCTCAGCCCGAAGTAAAGCCACCTTCATCCGTGGGTTTCTGGCAGACCTCTCCAGACCTCTCCTGGACTAAGCTCACAGCGACAACACTGGTATGAGGTTCTTAAGATACAGTGCTGCGCTAGCATCCTAACCAATCGGCCACGGAGGACCCCTTACAAAATCGATAATATGAACTTAATGGTTGCAACACCGATTAAAAAAATAAATCTGATGTCTGCCTGGTGATCATTAACCGGCAAGAAAAGAACTAAGCTTCCGAATCAATCGTTACTTATACTTCTTCAAACATTGCACGCAGAGCTGTAGCTATAAGGTAAAGCATTTTTTACAAGATCCTTAATTATCCGACTCCAAACCATCAATTATAGACCTATATGTTTATGCACATGCTTGAGCAAACTGCACGTCCCCGACCACTCTGGATTAAGCAGAACTAGGTAAGGAAAGATGATGTCCTGCATCATAAATCGCTGGTGTGCACTGCCCGAATTTTCCGAGTGCAGAATTTTGGTCTGAAGAAATTGATACTTTAAATTTGCTGGCTACAATATTTATTGGGGGAAAACAATCTAATTTCCGAAGATCAGCAGTTTTGACTTGCTTCTATATTTATTTTCTTGGTATTTAGTGTACGTGACAAAGAACATGGCACCATAGCGCTGCATGGTAGCGAGGATAGTGGATTGATTTTCAACTCAAAAAAGGCAACTTTACGTCATAGTCAAATTTTGCCAAAGATTTATGCGTGACCAAAGAGGCTTTAGTGTAGATTGTGTAAGATAATGTTGATCAAAAGACAATATTTGTTTAGTAGTTACCGTACCAGCCCCTACAAATGAACAAGAAGCTATCTTCAAGGAGGGAGATAACTAGTCCAAAGCAGATTTAGTTGTTTCTCTTCATCTTAAAGGTAGACAGTTGGCGAATGCTGTATTTCGTGGATTTAGCGGAGGCTTTCTAGCTTGTGCGTCTACGCGGGTTATGGTGAACAGATTATTTTATTACATTTTGCCCATTAGAGAAAAACCGTATAACTGTTTGCGCTGTCTAACGTTCGTTGAAGACCGCTTGTCTTCCATCAATATGCTGTGCATATCTGTATGTAGCATGTGGGAAAGTGACTAACGTGCCAAAGGTCAGTGGTTTATATATACGGTGTCCACCAATCATGGAACTGACCGTCATCGTATATAAATGAAAATTACTTGAGTATTTCGTTATGCAATAATTAAATAAATAAATAACTACTGTAAAAAAAATAAAACGTTCATTTTTATTGTCTGGGTTGCTATGCCTATGTTTCCGCGAGGCATTTGGTTAGGTTTACCTCATGATTGCCCAGTAGGCACGTGTTTTAAAGTTAAAAGCTGTCGTGTAGAAATGTTTAACAGAATAGCTGTTAATTTTACACCGTTTAACACATATGCTATGAGCGTCCTTCATAAATTACTGCTACGCGTTCATTTCCATAGGGCAAAGGGTTTCGTATTCATTTGGAACTTTTGATATTCAGCCGCAATGATAAGTGACACTATCAGTGTTTTTACCCTTATAGTGTAACAGTGCGTTAAATATTTCAAGCAGTATAGAAAATTGCTTGAGCATCTAGAAGATAACCTTAAAAACACTGCTTAGATAAGATAAAAAACATGTTGGAAAGTGAAATATATTTCGGTCGCAGATATTAGAAATTGGTACTCTGAACACCTGATGGGAAAGTAATCTGACCGTTATAGGATTTTATAGCAACAAGTCAACAGCTTTTATTTATTTATTTATTTATTTATTTGTTTATTTATTTATTTATTTATTTATTATTTATTTATTTATTTATTTATTTATTTATCTGATTTATATTTCACGTAGTATTCAAGAATATTTCACTTTTACAACGACGGCCAGCATTATGGTGGGAGGAAACCGGACAGAACCCGAGGGAAACCAAAGGACATCCGCCTTCTCACGTATGGCTGGGGAGGAAGCCAACATGAGCTTGACTTGTAAATGTTTAAAAAGCAACTCATTCGTTCTCTTACACAATGGCTTAAGCAGAACTACATGTAAAAATGCAGTGATGTTAAAGGAGAAGAAAGCATTAAAATGATGTCAAAATCAGATGAAAGAGCGTGCAAACTTACATGCAAATATGCTCCTTAATTTTTTATTTCCTTGTTGTTGAATGCTGTACTCAGGACTGTTATACGATGTTTGTCCATGTTAAGGATGAGGGAAAACTGCCTGCCCAGAGTTAAGCACCAACGCTTGCCACGTACCTGACAAGCCCTTTGAGCTGCGGTTTATATAAGCCTACCTTTGAGACTCTTTGGTTGAATTTAAATCCACACATGCAACATAGCATCAGATTGAATCCTTACGTTGAGTACTTTGCCCAAGACTCTGATCTGACTCAAGATTCTCGTCTGGCTTAGGACCAAATCCTTCACTCGGACAAGCATCTTGAGTCAGACCAGAATCATGAGTCAGATCAGAATCATGAGTCAGACCAGAATCGTGAGTCAGGCCAGAATCATGAGTCAGACCAGAATCATGAGTCAGTGCAGAATCATGAGTCAGACCAGAATCATGAATCAGATCAGAATCGTGAGTCAGGCCAGAATCATGAGTCAGACCAGAATCATGAGTCAGACCAGAATCATGAGTCAGACAAAAATCTTGAGTCAGACCAGAATCATGAGTCAGACCAGAATCATGAGTCAGACCAAAATCGTGAGTCAGGCTAGAATCTTGAGTCTTGGACAGGGAAGTGAGGATTCAGTCTGAGGCTAAACTGCATGTTTGTGGGTTTAAATTCTAACCAAAGAGCCTGACTGGCACGCTTATATAAACTGCGGCCAGTCAGTCAAAGGGTCAGTCTATAATGTTTACATCTGACAAAATTATACAGTGGAATTGTCGAGGTCTTAGGAAAATTTTATTTAAAAATTCAGCTCGTCCAGTTATTAAATCCAATAAGGGAGTTTCGAGTTCGAACTTTTTTATCGTTTAAGGTAGAAGTCCAACTGTATCATGTAACCTGTCAAAAATGTTAGGCTACTATTTTTGCCCATCTTCATTGTAACACGGGCGTTTACTTGTGTCTCTAGAAAAAGGTGAGAGAGGTCATCAGTAAGTCAACTTCAGCAAAGGTTGCCGAACAATTTTCACCAGTCATATGGCACAGTAGGACTGTTTTTACCTTTCACGACAAAAGACTTACTTCCAAATCAAAACGCCCCTATTGCCCTTTGTCTTCAGAAAACTCACCTGAAGACATCTAAAAATAACTTTTTAAAATTGTCCACTTTACAGCATCTGCTCTAATGAGAAGATCGAGCTTGTGGGGGCTCGTCTAACTTCATCCATACAAACATTATCCATAATTCTCTGCTTCTGAAAACAGAACTTCAGGCTGTCTCCGTTCGAGTTTCGTTCTCCGAAACAATCCCTTTATGTTCAATTTATATTCCCCTACATTCTTCTTTGGCAGCTTCACAGTTACATAATTTAAAGAGCAATTACTTGAACTTTTTATACTAATGAGAGATTTTAATTCCTATAACCCCATAGGAGGGCAGAAATAATATAAAACATAAGGGCAAACTCCTAGAAGAGTGTTTATCTTCTCCATGGACTGTGCTATTTCAGTGATGGTTCTTATACCTATTTACATCCAGGTAATGGAACTTACTCTTCTGTCAGTCTCACTACCATCGATCCATCATTTTCCCCTGATTTTTCGTCCGTAAGGTGGGCGGTGATCTTTATGGTAGTGACCACCTTCCCAGAAGTCTCTCACCAATGCGGTCGCTGTGAGTTCAAGTCCAGCTCATGCTGGCTTCCCCTCCAGCCGTACGTGGGAAGGTCTGCCAATAACCCGCGGAATGGTCGTGGGTTTCTCAGGGCTCTTCCCGGTTTCCACCCACCATAATGCCGGTCGCCGTCGTATAAGTGAAATATTCTTGAGTACGGCGTAAAACACCAATCAAATAAATAAATAAATATGCCAAAAAGCTTAAAGCTCATGCAACAAACCCTGCCTACGATTGTGTTTGTAAACCATTACACGTAGATAAATTTAGCAGATTTGAATACTGATTTCACTCAGTCGCCCAAAACATACCTTGCGTCTTCCCTACATAGTTGAAAACAGCTGATCACTTCTCTTTATATGATTCCGTCCTATTTTCGCACTTTATACACTTTCTTAGTTCTTTGGTAGTTTGTGTTAAGGGTCGTTTTGGGAATTGGCCTTGCGATTATAGGCCCAGGACGTCCTTATTGGTTGACGGTTGGTATACGAATGTCTGTTTTGACGCATATATAGATTAACAAGATCCCTCGATTGGGTCCTCGTATATGGGGTCATATTGTGGAAGCTAACATGAAGTTAGAGGAGATTGAACCTGTGTCTTTTTTGGGGTCTCCTCCTTGGCTTCTTCCACACCTTTAACTACTATGTGATCTACGTCAACATAACATCATAAAGCAGATACAAATCCTCTTAGAATTCCGCAAAGTTTTGCTGAAATTAAGGTTACTTCTCCAGATTCATTTACACTGATGGGTCTCGGGACGGGGGCAGTGTTGCGTCTGTGGCTGTCCTAGAACAGCAGGTGTCTTCTCTTCGTCTCTCCGCCTCATCTTCAGTAGTCTCTGCCGAGGCCACGGCTATTGTCCAGGTCTTATCATATGTTTCTTCTGGACGTACCCGAAAGGCGGTGATTTGTTGTGACTTGCTTTCCTGCCTTTGGCAATACAGAAAATTAATTTAAAAATCCTTACATAGAAAACTAATTAAAAGAGGCAAATGTATTATATTCTGTTGGATACCAAGTCGTATTGATATCATTGGAAACACAGCCGTAGACATGGAAGCCTAAGCTGTCCTTAATAAATCTATGTCTTAAGAGAAGATTTAGTATATTGACTCTTTTTCAGATATTCTTAAATATTTGACCGGGTGAACGGGGCCTACAGGCCCATAATAAGCTGTAGTCTATTCGCCTTGTCATTGGCTATAATTCGGATATCGCTCATTCTCGTTTAACCCACAATTATAATCTCGATGGAAGCACTGCTCCCGAGTGTTGAATATGAAAACCAATGCGACATTAGACGTATTTTCGTTCACTCTGTGTTCATTTTGGGCAAAAGTTTAACACAGTCGACTCTGTATTCCATTTATTTGACAGCATTTAACTGGTCTTAAACATTTCTGTCTATTTGGTTTTATTTTGACTATTTTTATAACATCGAAAATCATTCACTGCTTCTTGATTTGTAACGTAAACAGCTCTCTGCTGACATCTGTTTGCGTATCTACAAAGGCGAGGGGTTGTAAAAGTACACGACGTCACATTCACTTATACACCTTTTGTATACAGCCCCTTGTGATCTGCGTATGTCAAGACATATCCTGTTTTTGACTTTCAAGCAGTCAGATCAGCTACAAACAGGCTGTTCTTAAATAAGTACTTTGACAAGCATATTCACTCACTAGACATGCCACGAATTTTAAACGATACAAACGCTGTGCCGACTTATTTGAACATACGACATTCCCCGTGTAAATCCTACCAATATACAAAGCAAATCCCTTTCAAAATGTTTTATTACGCGAAATCAGCTACCGATACTGAGATGTCTATATACACTTGTAGTAGATAAAAAGGGAACCTAAATAATGTTAAAAATACGATGATCTTCGAAAACTGGCTGGTTCAACGTGTAGTGAGCCAATAAAATATAAGGTCTAATAAGAAAATTGTGTTTAGGCGCTTTAAGACTTTAAGCCTTAAGACAAGAAAATGTTTTAAAGGGAAGACGGTAGAACCTTCAGCCCGTGACACTTGGCTTGAGCTAGTAATGAAGAATGTTGCGTATGCAATCGGCCATGTCTATATACTAGTACTCAAGCAAAATTCAAACAAGGTCTGAAGGGTCTTACCGTGCGAAATGTACTTTATGTTCCTCAGAGAAAATACTGTGTTAATCCATCGAACAAAGATCCTAATTATATTTATATCATACTGAATACCAACGATGCATAAATCCCTATACCGAGCTCACTTTATTACGGAGACCAGAAGCTGTATCACCATATTTGTATCTACTCTTCACGAAGGTAATGCATCGGCTGTATACCGGCATACATGTATGACTCGCCGAAAAAACTAGATGCTCAAATACACGTATTGTACAAGCACGTATCCACTTGGGGTTTCTCTACTCTATACTATTATTCTTTACAACAACATAATGAATACAATTTCAACGCTAGTTATTTCGGTGTTTAATCGCAATATTAACGTCAAAGGCAATTAAAGCGTTCTTCAGTTTGACCACACACTAAGGTTACCTTTCATTGGATGTCGTGTGGTTCATGGAATTGCTGGAATATCGCATTAATATAATACCTATAAGAAATTCGGGAAAGTTGAGTATCAAAGGTGCATAGGTATTCCAGTCTATTATTAAAGGTTTATTACGAATACGACTATATACAGGAATTGTTTAAAGTAATCCTCATCGGTCTCGTACTTAACATTATGTTTTTTAAATTGTCGGCCATGTTTTGTTTGTTAATGAAGACAGCGAGGCTTTTTTCCGCCAGGACTATTGTCTGCGAGGCTTTTGCCCCACCGCAGCTTTCGTCATGTATTGACCAAGGTCGGCAGCTGCTCCATTTTGTTACTACGTAATATCCTACCTTTTGAGATGTATGTAATATACGCAAAATAGAAAACTTAATTGAAAAGATACTGCCTCGTCTATGTCTCTATCGGGTAAGAGTACTCTCCTGAATATTTCGGGTTGGCAAACAATTAACGCGTTTTGAGAATTATTACCCACAATGGGTACTGTGATGCCCTAAGTTGAATGATAATTTTTAGAGTCCTTTCCTCATCAGTCTGAGTGTCAAATCCATGGCTGAAATGTTTCAAAAAGCTTATTTTTCAGCTGCCATGAGCAGTCTATGACCTGTAGGCGTTGTTCTTGCTGATTCTTTTGTTTGTTTTTTTTTTTGTTTTTGAAGAGGGTGGAGGTTTGAGCGGAGCAGGTGTACGCAGTACGCAGGTATTAACTGCACATCTGTCAGTTTGTTTTGATTTTTATTAGTGCCCCAAGAGTATCGGAGGAGAGATAGACTACCTCTGTCGGTCCATCATGAATCAATTTTTCGAAATTTTTTCAAACTAGTCATTTCGATGAAATGAAACCTGCTCCATTCATTTACCATGACAAGTTACAGATAAAGTTTTACATTCGGAAGATTGAACCCATTTTTGAGACATTTTGGCCGTTTTTGGTGTCGCGGGCTTTGACATAGCTATTCTTCTGAAGGCCCAAACAGGTTGAAGTTATTAACATAAGGTAAAAGAAAGCTAAAATATGAATAAGGTTCATCATACGCACAAGTGAAAACTATGCGCAAAAGTGCTTTTATTTATTTTTTCAGGTTTTTTTAAAAGAGTCTTGAAGGCAATATTTGAATACTATGATGGGCCCTATGAGCCACACTGACGGTATCTAGGAACTCTGACGTCACGTGACTTTTTTTCCTGAAGTTCGCCAGAAGTGGTGAGCGTGAGTACTTAGGGTTTAACGTCGTACATAACAATTTTTAATATGACAACGAAGGAGTCTTGCATGTACGTGTAATGCGCCTGCTTTTTGCAGGGCGGACCGCTCTTTTATCTAGTGCTGCTTCCACTGAGACTACTTACCTAAGGCAAGTAAGCTTACCCACACCATATTAGACTAATAGGTGGTTACACTATCCCCTTCATGCTGAACGCCAAGCGAGGAAGCTGCAAATTCCTCTTTTAAGGTCTTAGGTGTGACCCAATCCAGGATTGACCCTGGATCTACCTTAGAATTTTTAGTGATGCCTACTTAGATTTTTAGAGTTCTTTTCCAATTGTGCGACGCATAAACAGCACCTGTGCGAGATTCCAGACCGATAACAGACCGGAAACAACACAACCACCAGCTTTTGATGGCGAGAGAAAAAACATATCCAGTCTACACCCACCACGAGTTACACTTAGTTACACGTGCATGGGGTTCGTACTTAACAATTTTTCAGTTATATGACGACGTGCGTGTAATGTGCTCCCTTGTTGCAGGACGTATTTTCATCGCTTTTTTTATCTAGCTATGGTGTTGGAAAGACAAAGGAGTGTTCTTGGCGAATGAATAAAATGTCAAAATCCTGTATCATTCTAGTATATAAGTCGATAATCAAGATATATATCTCAGTTGCGCTTTGATTCTGACTGTTCATATATCCAACATGGAGATCTAATTCAACACGATTAATATACAGCCCCCACCTCCGGTTTAAACGAAATTAGACAGTTATGAATCAGAGTGCCAGAGATTTGTCCATATATACCTCCAAGAGAATTTTACCCATTGTAAAACTTCAGAAGCTTACAGTAAAGGCGTTTGATGGAATAACCTTGACACACACGCTTTTGCAGTAATAACTTATGACGCCGAGTAACATCGTCACCTATTGGAAAAGGTGTAAATAGACCAAGCGCAATTGGACAGTTATTCTGGGCACTCTGTCCATTTACTTACAAGAGAATTATACTCATTGTAAAACTCGAGTATCTGTCTGGACACAGACATTCGTAGCAAAGCCGTCATAGAAAACTGACCATATGGATCAATAATTACAAGGCCAATTCGCAAAACGACGTATAGCACAAACCAGCAAAGAACGAAGAAAGTATATGATGTACGAAAACATGTACGATGAATCGTGTAAACAGAAGCAGTCAACAACTTTCAGTGATGCTGGAAATATGCAAGGAATGTTCAAAGCAGGGTATGAAACCATTCCTTCTTTGGCCGGGCTTGAGCCCGCATCTTGTGTTATGGCAAACACTCTGACCTCTCCACCACGCACGCTAACCCTTTAATAAGGTGTACCTCGGAGAAAATTATACACTGGGATTGAAGATGCCTGGATCTTATTTTAACTGAAGTAATGCACATAGCGCAATTTCTAACTTCATTTTTTCCTTTGCTTCACTCGGAGATACCTGACAAAAACAAGATTGCCCCTTAAAATTATGAACTTGACAAAACCTGCTCCAATAATGATGATTAAGCATGAGGCCGCTCTCCATCTTTGTCGATAATATTGTCCAATTAACTGTTTTTATGGACACGAAGCTATGAGCATGTGGCCATTTGTGTTTTCGTCTCCAAAACGACAACATTTCGATAGGCTTATATTCTTTCTCATTCTTCTAGGTTACGTCATTCAAAAGAACAGCTATCCAGGTCTCATGAGATTTCCAGGAGATTTCCCCACTGAGACAGAAATAATATAACCCATAAAAGCAAAACAGCAGGATATAACGGCCTTACACTGCAGACAGTATAAATACAGCAGCGACAAGTTTATGATAGCTTCTAAATGGTCAATAAACGCGTCCTGATTTTTTAGTCATAACCACTGTGTTTTAAGAGTAATTGGCTTGCCTATATATTAAACATGAATTTCACAAATTTATGAATAAAAACCAGAACGCGTTTATTATGTGACGATAGAAAACTGACCATATGGATCAATAATTAAAAGGCCAATTCCCAAAACGACGTATAGCACCAACCAGCAAAGAACGAAGAAAGTATATGAAGTACGAAAACATGTATGATGAATCGTGTAAAGAGAAGCAGAGAAGTTTGCATTGTTATGTATGACTATTTAACGTCTTCATGTACTGTTAGTCTGCGGACCTTTGTGAAAGCATAACAGGCCCTGTTATATATGTACGGCGCGGACCTGGTGGAAAGCACCTTGTTCAATGCTCTGTTTATTTAACTGGCTGTTCATTGGCTGTTAATTCTGTGTTTAAAAATAGTTGAATCCACCTGGGACGTATATAAGCCGTGTTTTCTGTGCAGAGAGGAGGTATTTTTGCTGCATCCACTGGGAGCCAGGAGAGTGTGCGACGCTCTCGTATCGAGTCCATTAAATTGATATGAGCTGGTGATGCCAGTTTCATTTGGGAGGACAGATTTTTATGCCGGCACCGTTTGTGTACCACAGTAGTACTGATGTCTGGTTTATGTGAATTTCTGCGGAAGTCACGTTTATTGGTGTTCGGATCTTTATTATGATTATACAGTGTTGACTGTGTAATTTGTTTAACACGCTGACCTCACCTGACCGACAAGGTCGTCAAGGACTCTAAACTGAAGTTTTCAGTTTTGCAAAGGACGTTCGTTCTGCCACAAGGTGACATTACTCTACGTCCCTGAACGGCTCGTTTGTGAGTTTCTGCGGGAGCTGACTGTTTTAAAGTGGATTATACCTCCATGCCTGTATTTACCCTGTGTTGTGCTCTGCGGGTGTGACGTCATTCAAAGGCTTGACTGTTCCAGTTCTGTGTAACATGTGTACTGCGTTCGCTATCCTAGCGAAGTACCTGACTAGGACGATTTGTGACTTGTGTGAATTGTGTGTTTATCCCATGGTCTTTACGTTGGATCTCCTGGAACACGTTCCTTGGGATGCAAAGGTGAACTGGAAACTTTTAAAGACCGGTAATACTGATGTGTATGTTTTTTTATGTTGTTGTTGTTGAACTGTCTGTAAAACTGTACGTCTCATTTTATATATAAAGCCATTGTTTACATTGCAATATTGAGTCACTGAGTCTGTTTTCTGTTGCTGTTTTCAATACCGTAACAGCATGTACCAAGAAATGTGTTTATTAACCGTACGTTTATTATAGTGTATAGTTGTTAAGAACGTGTTACCAGGCAAATCTTCGATGAAACAGATTCGGATGTATTAGAGATGTTCTGTAAGGTTTGCATCACTCCAGAGGCTCTGAATGGTGCAGGTGATCCCTAATTAAAATTTGATAACGTAACAGCTGCCATTTCCTTTGGCCGATCACTTATTAGAATTTAATGACATAATAGCTGTCTGTCCCTGAGACCATTTCAAATCGGAAATCCGAGAGTAAACAGGGATTGTGGCAAAACCATTATGGATCGTGAAAAATCATGGCACAAACAATACAGCAAACGCCCAGCATTTGAAAGATGAAGATGTAGTACCGTTAATGACAGGAAAAAAAGAAAAGAAAAACAACGTGGGCAATTTCTCGAAAATGAGCTCCAGAGAATTGATCTTGAATTCAACACCTGATAACGTTTATTATAAACTTTTAACACCTTACTACCTGAACCACTTGACACTTTTTTGGGCATATTTAATAACATTTAAATGGCTTGCAATTTCTGATCGTCATCGTAAGAGGCTTGTTTATCCTGGTACAAAAATCACGTGGGATCCCGGTGGGGTCCGTCCTAGTTATGTCCCCTGTGTCCTCAAACCAATGCCCGTTATGCGCAACTGAGATACACATTTTACTATCGACATGTCATAGTGTAGCATGATACACGATTTGAATACTGATTTCACTCAGTCGCTTAAAACATACCTTGTTGCTTTCTTGGTTGGTTGACGGCTGATAAACGAATGTTGGTTCAACGTGTAGTTTCCAATCTGCTCTATGTAAAACTAGCAAACGGGTAATTAAAGGTGAGACTTTCGAGACTTCGTAAAACCAACGATTTATTGTCTGACACATTATCTGCATTTCGATAAGGTCTAACAATTTTTTTCACTGTACTCAAATTGAACTGAAAACTTGCGTGACTTCTTTAAACCAACTATTTACTAACTTTATGTATGGATTTCGATGAAGTCGATCACGATTAGATCACCTGATTTAATTTGAACTCAGAACTTGTGACACCTGTTAGAACCAACGATTTATTATCGAGCACAATACCTGGATTTCGATACAGGTTTTTCGATTTCATCGAGCTCATACATTTTCGAACAACTGGGCCGAGATATTAAACTGTGCGCCTTATAAGCAGCTATGTTTTCGTTTCGACGAAAGCTGTGAGACCGATGTAGCTCGGTGATGTGCAACTCAAATCCACCATGTGCAGGAGGTGCGTCTGATTATCTGTTGGCATGATAATATTTAATTGCCACTGAGATATATTTTTCAAAAACACGTTGAGGATATTCTATTCAAATGAGCCACATTATCTTTAATTAAATACATAGGAAAAAGAAAGCGGTGTTGTTGCTTTTAATTTGACGATAATCTCAACCCGTAACGAACAATGTAACTCTAGTCCTTGCTCATGGTGTAAATGGCTTGCCCTCACACGCTTGGAAAGATGTGAAAATAGTGTGGATTAGCACATATTGGAAAATGTGTAAATAGACATTTTCTGCGTGTTAATTAACTCCTCTTCTCTCATCAAGAAGCCAGTATTTGACAGTTGTCATGTTATGTACTAAATCGGCATCACACGTAAAAATATTGAACATGTATCGTTAATAAGATTTATGTAGATCTATTGTGATATTTCATCTTACGATCTGCGACTATTAACTGGCGCGTTAATTAACTTCTCTTCTCTCATCAAGAAGCCAGCATTTGACAATTGTCATGTTATGTACTAATTATTTCATGCTTGGTGACTGGAGTAACACAACCCAGGATACTGTTAAGGTACATACATGGCCTAAAAATGCCACAGATTGCGAAAATTTGAACCAGATTTCATCAAAAACACCTTTCGATTACGGAGGATTCGGTCGTTGCCTTACAACGGCCAAGAGGCCACAGGTTCTCCAGTTCCGTTCACACATCACCTATAGGCCCTGTGCGCTCATAATACACGACAGCATGCCGTACCTTGAAGCCCGTAACGGGAGCCCAGGCAAAATTTAAATTGGCATTTCTGTGTGTTACCTGTCGCTGTTTCCATTATTATGTCGTTTTTTATTTTAGTTTTGCCGGTGATAATTTTCTAAAATATAAAAGATTAGCTCGATTGTTACTTTCACCTTTTTAACCTAGGGATAATATAACAGATGTATTGGTCTCAGCTGCAACTCACAATCCGCTGGCCCGACTGCATGGATACTCGTGTCACGACCGGTTTCGCAATTACCCAGGTGTCTCTCACCAATGCGGCCGCTGTTAACTCGTCCAGCTCATGCTGGCTTCTTCTCCGGCCGTAAGTGGGAAGGTCTTGCAGCAGCCTACATATGGTTTTGTGTTTTCCTTGGGCTCTGCGCGGTTTCCTCCTACCATAATGCTGCCCTCTCGTATAAGTGAATTATTCTTGAGTACGTCGTAAAACACCAATAAAATAAATAAATAAATAAATAAATAATAAATCTTATCGTGGAAAAACATATTGCGGCATGCTTTTTAAAAGAAGACACAACAGTAGGCATCAATAAAGTATCCTACAAATAGTTCGAGAAACAATTTTTTTTCTTTTATGAGGTTGCACACGCGAGACATCGCAGTTCAAAGTAAACAAAATCGGGCACATTGAGACAGTGGAAAGCTCTGCCGTGTTATCAGTTTTAACCAATCAGGCGCAAGCATTATCTACAACTCAAGGTCGCAGTTGTTTCCGCTTCCGTTGCCCGAGACCTGTGTTGCCTTTTAACCATAATTATGTACTGACTAGTGACGTGACATCGCGTTTTCAGTTGCTCTATGATATGGCCCATCCCATGGCTTCCTGAGATCTTCTGACTGAAAGCTGATTGATAGAGTTACCAAGCACGTCAGAAAGAAATGCCTATAGCCATTTACAATCTTTCCATTCCTCTTCCTAAATAATTCTTTCTTGTCTTTTCGATTTAATGTCTCAGTCATTATACCCCACAACATGCATTGCAAGCAGCTGGTTTGCATGGTTTTGTCTGATTGATACCTCGTAATCTCTTTCTATAGTAAATTATATCTTAAAGATAAAAGCGCCTTCATTCCTTTTAACGTGCTTCAAGGATGATAAACGCCCTGAATTCTATGCTCAATTTATTTTTCTACACGTAAGGTCCGATTCAATCTGATTACAATCAGGTCGTATTTATACCGCTTAGCGAACAAACGACTTACTTCCCATCCCAGGCGCGTTCAGTGGCCTGCAGTGAACCGAGATGACGTAAACAACCGGGAACAGTTGATGTCTGTCGGAAAGAAAGAAGAATTCCCTGCTGCGGAAGTAGCTTGGCTCGACAACATGATGAGAAATGCCAAGGAAAATGTATGAATGCTTTACTTCAAACGATTGGTTGTTGTGTTGATTTAAGTTCGTCATAGTGAAACAAATGGCCGGTGGGAGTACAACAAGAGTAAAACGGTACTATCTGCTTTGCGGTCAGATGTTACTTGGTTGTGGCTTCACGACTTGTGATTTTCCGTAAGTTAATCGAAGCTTCGCCAATGTCCGTGATGGCTGTCGTGTTTCCAGCAGCGCGTCTGTAATTGGCTGAAAGAGACACACTCGTTGAACGCGCTGGTGGTAGGAAGTGTGTCAGATCGTTCCTTGCGAAGCGTTATACATACGATCTGATTTTAATTAGATTGTGTCCGATTGTCAATGATGACCACGTCGTTAGTGGGAGACGCTATTACACAAGAACACCCTCGGGCTCTGTCCGGTTTCCTCCCACCACAATGTTGACCGCCGTGGTATAAGTGAAATGGTCTCGAGTTCGGCATAAAACACCAATCAAATAAAAAATATTACATTAGAACAACATTTTGATATGTGTTCCATTCAGGCGAGTTTGTTTTCAATAACTGAAGATTACTTTGAATAAAAACATCATAGAAGTTGATGATTAACACGTTATTCGCTTTATTAACTTTTGTTTGCATAAAAATGAAAACAAAAATTAGATTTCAAAATAACATACAGATTCCAGGAACTTATTTTGAGAATTAAAATAAAATGTCAGAATAACTTTGCATGTTAAATTTAACTTTCTTGTAAAACTCAAGTGTAAGAGCCTGACGGGTTTATCTATTCATTTATTTATTTATTTGATTGGGGTTTTACGCTGTATTGAAGAATATTTCACTTATACGACGGCGGCCAGCATTTTTCTGGAAGGAAAGCGGTCAAAACCGGGGAAACCCACGACTTTCTGCAGATTATTGGCAGACCTTCTCACGCCGGAGTGGAAGGCAGCATGAGCTGGACTTAAACTCACAGCGACTGCATGTGTTAGACGTATCTGGGTCATTACGCTGCGGTAGCTCGCTAAAGAACTGAACCATGGAGTCCACCCCCCTCCTCTCTCTCTCTCTCTCTCTCTCTCTCTCTCTCTCTCTCTCTCTCTCTCTCTCTCTCTCTCTCTCTCTCTCTCTTTCACTTATAAGACGTCTGCCAACATTAGGGTAGGAGCAAACTGGGAAGAGCCCGGAGAAAGGCCACGACCATCCGCAGGTTACTGTCAGTCCTTCCCGGAGAGGAATCGAACATAAGCTGGACGGGATTTCATAGCGCCCGCATTGAGGACAGGCCCCTGAGTCACGGTGCTGCACCAGCATTTTAACCCTTTATCCATGAAGGCCGTAGTATTGGAGCTGGATCATCCACGTCGTCTTTCTTGTTCGTTTAATAACTAGTGACGACTGTAATCCTTCATTAAGTGAAGAGAGTTTCTGAATTTAATGACGCTCTATAGGTTCTTCAGAGATTTGCAAATTAGCGTTGTGTAGGAAGTTCACTTCGTTATTATGAAGATTGTGTGGATTTTATAGTTGTTATCCGTGGATTCTTCGGATCAAATTCACTGGTGGTCAGAACTTTACCACTAGCTCTATGTTATTAAATATCTGTCCTTCACCTTTATCCTTCCCCTGGAGTCATTAGTTACATCGTTACTCTCTCTCTCCAGATCATACCTTAATTGGTAACTTGTACTGTATACAGAAATGATATTATGTCGTTCTGTCTAGTAAAATTCCCTTCAAAACAATTCTACACAGAAGGATGTTTTTTTTTTTATTTTGTGTTGATTTAATGTAAGTATGCTTAGGATTTGCTCAAACTTCACAGTTGTTCAGTCATGCGACGACAAGGAGTCACTAGATGTGTGTGAACATCTATATTGTGTCTCCTTGTGGCAGGGCGACTCCATGACGCCAAACTGCTGACGTCAGTTTTATTGGAATAATAATTTTTATCTAAACTCGATTAATATGGAAAGAGCATTCCTCTTTTTACACATATCGATGACTAAATGTGAATACACAAAAAAACATTTTAATACAGAAGGAACAAACGTTAACATGTAAACATAGGTTTATGTAATTAAGACATTTTAATAAGAAATAACAGTTCTCCATTTTTGCATGTAGGTGAACATGTCAACTTAAAATATTCTGCATACCACTTATTATCCGGACGATGTAAAGTGTCATTTATCGATATTCATTCTTTCGATTAGTTAAAGTTCCAGGAGTTAAATCTAGAATCTTCATGGTTTCAATCGGAAAATTATCATGTTTCAAACTGACTATTCGTTTTAAATCGGTCATAAGATATTTTACAAAATCACTCTTCTGAGTCGTTTACATTTCATTTCATTTAATTCATCAGAGCATGAACAAAAAAAATGTTTTTCAGTTTTAAGACAGTACTGGACAACGTTGCATCTACTTTTATAAACATCAAGAAAATGCCTTTTTGGTCTGACGGGAGCATAATCCCCAAGGGTTTTAAACTATTTCATTAAACTATTTCTAAATAAAAAATAATTTAAACTTTGAACTTCAAACTTAAAAAGTCAACTCAAAGCAAACCAAAGGAACTTTAAGGCATCATTCTCCTATGACTTCAGAATTCTGTCGATGTCTTGCTTTTTTAAAGCCTTTGCTAAGTAAAGAGGCGCCAGACTTTTCTGGAGACTGTCTTCTTTGTTTATTCCATACTGATGTTTTTGGCAATTCTGTAGAATGCTTTCTAGTGTGTAAAGGATTTAATCTACTTATATGGCTAGGTAAATTAGAAGTTCATGGTCAGATCTGATGTTGGTTTACAGAAAAAAATATATTGATAGGATATATTTTTTAAAAAATGAGGCACACTATTGATGCTCTTCACACTATTAAGATTGGAGGCTTTATACTTCTATATACGGCAGGAATACGAATTTCAAGCATACCAAAAGGTAAGAAAAACTGATCGCATTATAAAATTTATGTTTTACATATTAAGACAAACGTTAACCAAAACGGACAGCGCGCAGAGATATGTACGTGCAAGTTTTAGTAAAAATATTTTTCCGGTTAATGTCGATCTTCATACAGTAAATTAAAAACACAGGGCCTTGTTGGAACCAAAACTGGCGTTTTTGATCGAGAGTGCATTTTTAGTTGGGTTATAACTAAGCAACCATGACTTTTATGGTCATATAATTTTATTGGTGATTCGACCAGCTTTTATACTTCTGATGCGGATATTTACGGAGTACCTCCCTGCCAACGATTCCCCGCCTTACGGTACCGGGCTCTTTAAGACTTTTTTCAAAGTTAACAAAGTCAGCATCGTTTGATTCCAACAATCAAGCTCTCACAATATCGACTGCGATCTGTCAAGTTCCTTGTAAATAGCGGTGGTTGGTGTACGGACGTATACGTTGTTACTATTTAAGCATATACATGAACAGTCACAATAAACCCCTGGCTGATCTACACTGACAAGATGCCGGATCTCACCGTTAATGCGAGTGACAATTTGCCAATTATCCCACTGCCAACGCTGCTCTCTGTGCATTCCGGCTTCCTGTGTCCATAAACCTCGAGAAAAGTATTCATTTACTTATTTCCTTGATGTGTTAAGCCGTCCTCAATAATATTTCACTTATACGACGGCGTCCAGCATTAAGGTAAGATGAAGAACCCGGGGGCTAAATCATTCCTTATATTCCTTTACGATTCCAGCTGCACACTGAAGTAAGTTGTGAGTTTTAAGTCAGAATGTTTGTAATACAGAAATACAGAACAGAAATATAAAAATGCGGAGGTTCCCCATTTTCGTTCCCTCGGAAACGTGACCACCATATTATATTTCTGAGAACGTCACAAAATACTAAAGGACGTAAGTAAACAACTATCATTCATCAATGATGTGGACGGCATCCCAACTGTCGGAAACATGGAAGTGGCTCCGAAAATTGCAAACTGCAGGTGAAATTTGTAATGTCAAGAGTATGGGCGAGTGCCTGAAAATTGCAGTTGATGAAATACGCAGAGCGAAGAGAATGGACGTGTGTCCGAAAATTGCTGCCATTGAATTGCAGTGTGAAGAGCATGGAAGTGTTTCCGAAAATTGCAGTCGTTGAAATGTACAGTGTAAAGAGTATGGAAGAGCATGGAAGCGTGTCCGGAAATTTCAGTCGTTGAAGTGTCCAGTGTAAAGAGCACGGAAGTATGTCCGAAAAGTGCGGTGGTTGAAATGTGCAGTGTGAAGAATATGGAAGTGTGTCCGAAAAGTACGGTCGTTGAAATGTACAGTGTAAAGAGTATGGAAGATTTCAGTAGTTGAAATGTCCAGTGTAAAAAGCAAGGAAGTGTGTCCGAAAATTGCCATCGTTGAAATGCGCGGTATGAAGAATATGGAAGTGTGTCCGAAAGTGCGGCGTTGAAAAGTGCAGTGTGAAGAATATGGAAGTGTGTCCAAAAGTTGCAATCGTTGAAATGCGCAGTGTATGGAAATGTCTCCGAAAATTGCAGTGAAATTATGACTACAAAGCTGCAAAAGTTGAGACATGAACGACAACAAACAAAACATACAAAGGAGAGAAAAAGAATGAAAGAATAATATGGCTTTCGGCTTTAAAATGAATATGTCCAAAACAACAAAGACGCATGCACTTAAACCAAACTAAGAAAATGAAAGAATTTAAAGCTCGAAAAGCACAAAAATGTCATAATAAAACATAAACAAAAACATACAAGGATATTGCATGCACAATAAATCTTCGGATCTACGTCAATGGCCATCAAATATTTAAGGACAACACCCCCAAGCGATACTACCAAGCAAATGAAATACAGTTGTGTAGAACCGGTTTGGAATAAGAGCAAAGTCCACACGTTATCTAAGTTATCAGATGGAGCACACTCCGGAGTAACACTCCCATCGGGAATACAGCTGTATGTTAAATGAGAATGCCTGGTGCGGCATCTGGTTAGAACTAATCGGTTACCTTGGGAATTACCATGAGTATAAATAATTATAGTCAATGATATGGTGAATTCCATGAAGTTTATTATGTTCCTATATTCTCGATTCACCATGTCAAAGACGACAAATATATTTAACAATATTGGATCTAACATAAGAAAATCTTTGGTAAAGGTTTGTGAAGGGCAGCTTCAACCTGTGTGTTCACAGCTGTGTTTCCGTTTCAAGTTGTGGATGGAGCTTGAAGAGGAGCTCGAGATCTATTAGATAGTCGCAGACGTAACTCTTTAATCATTCTTAGACCTCTATCAGAAACAAAGAAAAAAATGAAACAGTATCAAAATAGTTGGCACACAATGTACGGCAAATGTCATTAAATAAAGAAACACACCACAATAGTCAGTCGATTTGTGTCTCAAACCCAGTTATAGAGACCATATATCATCGATCTATTTCTGATTCCCGTGAATGTTTACTTATATTATTTCAGTATTATTTTGGCCATATGACGGCGACGTCTCGCAATATAGATACGCCGCAGAAAACATATCCCGACACACATATTAGCCAAGATCGATTTGAACTCTTGTTGTAGAGTAGTTTAGACGATGGTATTAAAGATGCTTGTGGTTAAGCTGCTTGTGGTTAAGATGCTGGTGACTAAGATGCTGGTGATTAAAATGCTTAAGGTCCTGGTAATTAAGACGCTTGTGGTTAAAATGCTTGCAGTTGAGATACTTATGGTTACGATGCTTGTTGTTACCATGCTTGTGATTAAGATCCCTGTGGTTAATATGCCTGTAGTTACGATGCTTGTGGTTAAAATGCTTGTGGTTGAGATGCTTGTGGTTACGATGCTGGTGATTAAGATGATTGTGGTTACGATGCTTGTGGTTAAAATGCTTGTGGTTGAGATGCCTGTGGTTACGATGCTGGTGATTAAGATGATTGTGGTTACGATGTTGGTGATTAAGATGCTTGTGGTTAACATGCGTGTGGTTAAGATGCTGGTGATTAATATATTTGTTGTTACGATGCTGGTGATTAAGATGCTTGTGCTTAACATGCGTGTGGTTAAGATGCTGATGGTTACGATGCTGATGGTTACGATGCTTGTGGTTACGTTGTTGGTGATTAAGATACTTGTGGTTAAGATGCTTGTGGTTAAGATACTGGTAGTTAAAATACTTGTACTTATAACAAAAAAACTGCACCAGTGACTTAATGAAAAAGTGCTTCGTGTAAATCGAGTAGCTTTACAGTTTCCCGCCAGAGCGAGGCGGGATAGCTTGGCTCACATTGAACTTAAAGAAAGCAAGCAATTCAACCAATAACAAAAAAGTTTCATTTATTTCTCTTAAAAATTGTTAAGTGATAGATATACATGCAAATCAACCTGACGAACATCTGAGGTTAACTGGATAGCCACCTTATAACACTCGAAATGTCAAAAACAAAAACATCCGCTAAAATGGCTGACAAAAATAGAATTCCTGCAGAAACGAAGGAAAGAACAATATCAGCATCTCAGCGCAATGAATAAACAATGTTCTAAACGCGGACTGAGTTCTACAGTAACTTCTTTCTAGTATAAAGAGGTGGAACCATTAAATAATTAAAAAACCAACCAGAGAATAGGGATTATATTCGACGGATTGCCTTAGGAATGTCTTTCTACAAATGTACCCGATAAATTAAACTACATGTCAATCTTCTTTCGGAAAAAAAATCGTGTTAAGTGATCAATGCCCCAACTTGTAGACTTGTATTCCTTCAATTTATTTATTTATTTATTTATTTATTTATTTATTTATTTATTTATTTATTTATTTATTTATTTATTTATTTAGTTGATTATTCTATAGCATCATAGTAGAAGAAAATAATTTCGTTTTAACAATAGAGGTCAGTTTTATGCGGAGGAAATTAGAGAAATTAATGGTACCAGCCTCGATTGGCATGTTGCTGACCACTCTGACCACAAGGGACGAACAGAGTTGCATGTCGTATTGTTTAATGACAAGTGGTCCTTAATGTATGACTCCCGGAGAGATGTCGATCGATTATTGTCATCAAAGCCCCACGAATATTTTCCTCTTCTAGTATAAAGCTCGCACCTACCGCTTAGATTGGGCCTCCGTGGCCGAGTGGTTAGTATGACAGTGCAACATAATGACCCAGAGGCCTGTCTCAAAATCGGCTTCCTTCTGGCCATACGTGAAAAGACCTGGTAGCTGCCTACGAATGATCGTGGGTTTCCTCTCATCATAATGCTGGTCGCAGTCGTATAAGTGAAATATTCTGAAGTGCCACGTAAAACACCAATCAAATGAGTAAATGAAATACATGCTTATAATCACACAGTACACGACACCAGACATGACACCTCACCCTCTCAGTGCTAAGCGCCAAGCGAGGCGACAACAAGTACCATTTTTAAAGTTTTTGATATGACCTGACCAGGACTTTACATGACACGGATCGGCGCTTTCTAAAGGTTTTGGGTTGGTCAGAAAGTTTACTGGATTCTCGTCTTTTCAGACATACAAACAAAGGTCCCCTCAAATATACGGGAATGTACCACAACGTACTAATATATAAAATCTCGTTGGAACGTGAATATAAAAAGAAATTTCGAAATGATTAAAGTTGATTCAGACATGTTGGTTTTCTGGGAGACAGCTCAGGACCCAGTTTCACAAAGATGTGTACGATACGTGTACGATAATCGCACATATAGGACAATGGTTATGGTACGTGGTGTAGTCACCTACAAAATATCGCGCAACAAATGTGCGATAAAAAATGTCGTACGCCGCTTTATAAAACTGTGCCCCTTGTGACGTTTGTGTAATGGAATGCGTCAGCAAATTAACTGAAACACAGTTATTGTAACTAGATCAATATCGCAATAATAGAGATGTTTTATTGTTTTATTGTTACATTATTAACCGTCTAGAACCGTTGTCTACGTTTCCTGTTTTATTTTGTCACGCACAGTTATGTCCAGCGAGCAGTAAATCCTTGTAAATGGGGAAGTATTCAAACAAACATGTGATTTAATATAATCGCGTTGCAATATTCTTACCAGACTATGTTACGCTGTTACAAGATTTGCTGATATGGCCTAATTATACACACGGTAAGTAAGCTATGATCATTATATGTAATCATGTATGTAAACAGTAAGTAGTCCATTTATATTGCGGATGCATTCGTACGCGTAAAATAAATATATTCATCGTAAACAACATGAGCGGTTAATTTCTTTTTACTATTTGAACCAATGATGGTTTCTTCAGAGAAATCTCAAGATACGTGACTGCTAATTTCAGATTATGAAACTGGATATTTAATGTCAAGTAGCCTAATTTGAAATCGCCTCGCTGACATTGGAGTTAAATGGGGAAAAGCAGAACACGGCTACTGAACAGTGATGGCCAATCCCTGACGTCAATGGCGGCTTAGTTTCCTTCTTTCCTTACAGGCCTGTGTGCGATAAAACATACCTTTCCACTCCGGACTGGGTTTCGATTTCCAGGAGTGTGACTGCTAAGAAGTTTGTCTCGGGGTCTATTTTCTCTGACGTTCAACTACATTACAAAACACTGACATGCCTATATATGGTATGTAAGCGTTTTCATTGGAACTCGAAGCGTATCTAGAAATACGCAAATCCATTAATCTTGTTTACCTGCGGTTCACATGAGAGTATGTTCAAGGGCGCTGAGTAGGTGACCATGGATATACTGACGGTTGTTCTACAACAACAATTTTCAAGATCACTGCCAAGTATTTATGGCGATGATATGTATGAACGCTTTACGGGCACGTGATTTAGTAGTATCATGCAAGGTCCGGCCTACATGCGTTTCACCTGTACTCTTAGCCCACGTAACGTGACGTCGATGAGAAAAAACGTTTCACTCCTACTACAATCTTCTACAGACTTCATCCTCCCTTCCTATAATGGCCATTACTATACCTCAAGGTATTATTTGTCTAAAATCGTCAATACTGCCAATGTGTCGTTAAGCTATAATCATTCAATCATTCATTGTTTCTTTCCGGTGACTTTTTGTTCCACCTAATGCATGCACAACATATATAGTAGTCAATGGGCAGTTTTGTAATATTTTTTTTTATTTTAATTTGGAATATTTGCCTTACCTTTGTCATCTGCAACGACGTTGTTGTCGATAAGAGTTCAGTGTGAGGGGATAACTTCTTCATCTCTGATGTCGAATAGACATTGCGAAAATGTCATGTTTACCATGTAAAACAGAACGTAAGGAATGAATGAATGAATGATAATGCCTTATCGCCATGTCAGCAATATTTCAGCGTGTTGTGGCGAACATGTTTATACTAAACCAATAAACTAATAATAAAAGCTAATAACAATATTTAATATCTTTCTTTCCTCGTTTCTCATGAACTTTTCCACTTGCCATGCATACATAGATTTTTATATGCATACCATATTTGTGGAAGACAACCCAACGAAAGTTAAACAGCGCCCACGGCCACTCTTGCATCGTCGATCACTTATTCGTCACCAATGTATCACGAAGAGCGAGAGCTGGGAAATCTTTAAATCCATGTCCAATGTTGGGTTTGAACCCGTACCTCTTCTGTCCTAACGACTGATAGAGCCATCACCGTGTCATCCCTGTTCATCATCACATTAAACATGGTAACATTCAGAATCCATTCACTGCTTAAGAGCACGGTGTCTCCTGACATAACTGTAAACCGTAATTATTTTTCAGCTTATAATGTGATTCTCTAACTCTCTATAAATGAGAGAGGCAGTTAAAGGATATATGAAACCCTTGGTTTGTATTTCTTAATTTACGGATTATATGGTAGGGGGTGATATATAAAACTACAAGAACAAGCCTATGAGCTTTCTTTTTGGGGCGTAAAAATTGCTATAAACTACAGTTTCCAAAAAGCCCCAACGGTCAGGCCGACAATTAAGTAGCCTCCCGTGGTGACAATAACGGTGATAGCTGTGAAAACAACATTGTTGAGAGGAGAGTTTCAATTGAGGGCGCCCAGCTGGTTCCGCGTTCCCAGTATGTTCATCGTTGACGTCACTTCCGAACATTTCCGACCATGTGTGCATAAGATAGAATGATTATTAAGAATTGTTAAATTTACCTCAAGAATTCATTTCTTTTCTTTCTTTTTTTTTATCTCTTTCTTCATATTGCCTTCATTTTTCGCGCATCTTCAATCAACCATTCAGTCAATCAACCAATCTATGTATAATTAAACAGTGAAAGACTTAACGAATCACTTTGGGTCACAGTTGATAGTGATGACTCTGGGTTTCTTCCTTGAATCTAGTCTGTTGGCATTATATCCACTATATGACATACGTTGACAAGGGCCCACAAAGGGCACGTTCTTTACTGATTGGCCTATCAAAGACAACAGTTCTGAGATATAGCATTACTCTGACGACCACACAATGTGGGAAGACAGACTAAGTCACCCAGGATAATAGATGATATGTCCAAAAGAGAATACATTGTATTGCGGCGCATTTGCTCACACAGTGCCACGTCTAAGAATGCTTCATAACAACAAAAATGTAGTATACATTGCGCGCTCTTCTATATTCTGGAATGTCGAAACGTTAGATTTCTACGCTCTCGTGAACTAAAGTCACGCTGCTGGCTAGTGGGGAAAAAACCTAGGATGTTCCGAACGATTATGAATTCTCTCTGACCTTATCATCCTAATGCCAAAATAGCATAAACTTGACATTTGTAAATTTTCATTCAACCTAGGGTGATGAGTACAAGTGAAGTCGGAGAGCCCATTACGAATGTAGCCGAGGTGGAAACGGATGTGATCATTAATTTGATTAAAAGGAATAAGCGGATCTTCCACGGTTATATGGATTCTCTTGGGTGTACGTTACGGTGTCGTTGCTGATTTTTTTAATATAATAGCCAGTTTATTTACATAGAATAAATTTCTCTTTGCAAAGAAGCTTTTGTCACCTTCTAAGAAAACGCACCGATAACGGCATTACTGTATCCTTAATAACAATCTAGTTAAAAATGTATGGTTTCGTTGAATTAATTATTTCGCTTTCATTCTTTCTTTATTAGATTAGTGTTTAACGAGCTATAAGTCTTTATAGCATGCATGTCGACTAGTGTCATGTTTTGAACATGGCGTTAATAATGTCATTAAAATAAAGTAATACACAAATAAAATGATATTAAAATAATATAATTATTATTTCATTGGCAGTTACAATATAAATATACAAACTAATGAATAAATACAAATATGATCTCGTCTTCAAACGGTAAGCATGTATTTTTTATCTACTGCATTTTGCTATAAAATAAAAAACACATTTTGTTTAAAAGAAAGGAATGAGACCTAAAAGACCACATATTAGCGAGAAAAATCCCTTACAGCGCGATAATTGGCAAATGCAACCGTTGGAATTAGTCTTATTCTGTGCATTAACCTCATGCCATAATGGTGCCATTCTAACTCTTCCATGTAAATGCCTTCATAGTAATGATTTCCGCCCACTTGAAGGTTTAGCTAAAAATATGCATTGGTGCTTAAAGCAATTTATTAAGTGTCACTCCATCTTCTAGAATTACCTAAAATGTTGTGATTTTGTTACATGTAACAAGCAGTAACGTGTTAATAATAAAATGCAATCCAACATTGTCTTGATAACTGGGTAAACAAAGCTTTCAGTCGTTAAAATTTTGGTTAACTGACTCAAGCCATACATGTGCTTTGCAAACATTCGCCGTTAGAATATCCATTATGCAAAAAATTCTAATTGGCTTAGAAGATGACTGACCTATCGGTCTGGTCCACCAGCCATTCCGTTCATATTTTGTCTGTAACACAATATCTCTGCGACGGAGACTATACGAAGGAGAGTGTAAACATGGCCTGCTTGCTACATGCCGGAAGGGCAAGATAATTGGGCTTTTAATCTAGCTTCAGTGTGCTGAAAAACATTCCCCCTGAATTGGAATCTAACGTCAGATATGAGCAAAACACAGTCTAAGACAGATACTGAGCCGCCAAGACAATGTAACCACGCGATTCATAGCTATGCTTTCTTGTGTTTATTGTATGCTGGCGTACACTGTAACAAAAAATGGTGTATTTTTGCAGTTCAATTTGCTGGCGGTTTTGGCCATAGTTTATTTTAGTGTAGAAAAACAGCAAAATTTTCACTGTAAATTCACAACTAATTGCTTGGGTATCTAAGCAAAGTGCTGTAAATGTACAGCATCATTGTACATTTTCTCTCAACCAAAGCGCTATTTAATACACAAACACATAATCGAATAAACAGGAGGATGTACCGCACTTGACAATTTTTCAGTCGTATGATGACGAGAAATCATTTCCAGGCCAACAAGTCCTGTTTCCTTGCTTTAACCCCCTAGTGCTGAGCTCCAAACGAGGCAGTAACAAGTACCATTTAATCCACCGAAGCGGTCTCAGCAGCATGATGTAAAATTACAGCTAAAATCGATGCACGCAGTTGGATGATATGTTAAATCTGTCAAAACTGAAATTTAACAAAGGTTCCTTGTATTTTTACAGTATTGTTTATAGATCTAAGCTATTTGACTGGGCGCTGGCTTCCCCCCGACCGTACGTGGGCTGGTCTGACAGCAGCCTGCAGATGGTCGTAAGTTTCCTAACACCATAATGCTGGCCTCCGCTGTATAAGTGAAATATTCTTGAGTGCGGCGTAAAATGCCAATCAAAAAAACAAATAAATATTTGACTGAGGTTTTTTTTTAATATTTACAGTACTTTTAGTCGTCGTAAAATAAAGCAAAATATTATGTGTATATCATACAGACAATTTGTACACTGCAAAGCATTTACTGTAATATTCTTACGTTTGTATGGGCATAAAGGAAAAGAATCCTGTGCAAAAATTGGGCCAGTGAAATTGCTGATCAAAGTTATGCCGTTACTATGCAACGTCACGTGCCCAGCAAGCGAAATGTCGAGGGAAATTTTAAATCTGCAGGTCGTTTCAATACTAAACGTGAACAGCTTTTATCTGAGAGATCTCTTCGTAGGAAAATCCAGAATGAATTGAATTTATTTAGTGAGCCCTATTTTAGACAACTGGTCGTCTAAAAATACGCTGTGAATATTGCAAGTTATTGTTGCAAGCAGAGTGTATGCCGGAGTGCCTACACAAGTGACTTCGCCATGCCGGCTGCAAATCGCATGTAGTTGGAAGATATGGAAGATATTTCTAACCTACTGTTTGTTCAATTTATTTATTTATTTGATTGGTGTTTTACGCCGTACTCAAGAATATTTCACTTATACAACGGCGGCCAGCATTATGGTAGGGGAAAACCGGACAGAGCCCGGTGGAAACCAACGACCATCCGCAGGTTGCTGAAAGACCTTCCCACGTACAACTGGTGTTAATATGTATAACGGGCAGTGTGTGGGGAGCTGCGATATAGATAGACGGTATGTGAGAACTCATTTGGAGCTGTATGCGTGGACTCCCGAGACAGATAGAGTTGTATGTGTGTACTCGCCAGACAAGTTGAGCTGTATGTGTGCACCAGCGAGACAGATCAAGCTGTATTTGGGGACCAGCGAGACAGATGGAGCCTTATGTGTGGACCAGCGAGACAGATGGAGCTGTATATGTGTACTTACGAGACAAATGCAGCTGTATGTGAGAACTCGCGAGACAGATAGAGCTGTATGTGTGGACCAGCGATACAGATGGAGCTGTATGTGAGAACTCGCAAGACAGATGGAGTTGTATGTGTGAAACAGCAATACAGATGGAGCTGTATGTGTGGACAAGCGAGACAAATGGAGCTGTATGCATGGACCAGCGAGACAGATGGTGTTGTATGTGGGGACCAGCGAGACAGGTGGAGCTTTGTGTGTGGAATAGCGAGACAGATGGCGATGTATATGTGTACTCGCGAGACAAATGCAGCTGTATGTGAGAACTCGCTAGAAAGATGGAGCTGTAGGTGTGGACAAGCCAGACAGATAGAGCTGTATGTGAAAACTCGCCAGACAGATGGAGTTGTATATATGGAACAGCGAGACAGATGTAGCTGTATATGTGTACTCGCGAGACAGATGGAGGTTATGTGTATACTTGCCAGACAGATGTAGCTGTATATGTGTACTCGCAAAACAGATGGAGCTGTGTTTGTGGACCAGCGAGACAGATCAAGCTGTATGTGAGAACTCGCGAGACAGATGGAGCTGTATGTGTGGACCAGTGAGACAGATGGAGCTGTATATATAGATACGCGAGACAGATGGAGCTGCGTGTATAGACACGGGAGTGCAGAGCAAAGCTCTGGTCGCACATTATTCCTTTAAATAATCTAAAACGCCTTCTTAACACGCAACTTGTATCCCGTCAAAGGTTCACATTGCGCATGAAGAATAAAACCTTATTACAAAGGCATCGGTCAACTGTTAATCTCCAGACAGTGACTTCATTTACCTTAAATATCCCCTTCCCTCTCTTATATGTTTCAATTTTTAGAATTATTTTAAGAAGATCACCAGCAAATTAATATGAAGATGCCTTGTAATTATTTTTTTTTTTGTCCATTTAAAATATTTCCTGATGCAATGTAGTATTTGCGTGAAAATTCAGAATAACACCAATTTTGAAGGAAAAAATTAGATATCAAATTGTCTACCTGATTTCATTTGATGTAATTGGTGATTTACGCCGTACTCAAGAATATTTCACTTACACGACGGCGGCCAGCATTATGGTGGGTGGCCTACCTGATTTGTGTGGCTACAATCTATTACTTTGGTTCAACACAATATTTCACTTACACGACGGCGGCCAGCATTATGGTGGGTGGTCTACCTGATTTGTGTGCCTACAATCTATTACTTTGGTTCAACAGAATATTTCACTTACACGACGGCGGCCAGCATTATGGTGGGTGGCCCTCCTGATTTGTGTGGCTACAGTCTATTACTGTGGTTCAACAGAATATTTCACTTACACGACGGCGGCCAGCATTATGGTGGGTGGTCTACCTGATTTGTGTGGCTACAGTCTATTACTTTGTTCAACAGAATATTTTACTTACACGACGGCGGCCAGCATTATGGTGGGTGGTCTACCTGATTTGTTTGGCTACAGTCTATTACTTTGGTTCAACAGAATATTTCACTTACACGACGGCGGCCAGCATTATGGTGGGTGGTCTACCTGATTTGTGTGGCTAAAGTATTACTGTGGTTCAACATGATCAAATAGCTTGACAACGTCTTCGTAATATTTATTTGTTAGAAGTTTATAATGCCATATTTTTAAATTTGTCACTTAAACTCACATCGGACCGCATCGATTGATTTGTATCGATGTCAGGCCCATTGCATTTCTAACGTGCACTAATACAGAGCTTTTTTGTAATACAATATAGCGCCCCTGCGCAGCATAGCCGCCATGTTTTGCGATAGTTTGACCTACTCACTGTATGTCAAGCCAGAAAGCTGCTAGCGAGGAGAAATTGTAACTGCGTCCTTCAGTACATTCCTGTCCGACACATCTTGGGTTGCCTAACTTGCAACCTACGTCAAAAAGCAACAGCCTTCAACCAAATGCATAAAATAATAGAGTTTAAAAACATTTGCATTTTTATGATTATGCATACCTGACCTAACTGCAAAGTAATCAAACATCGAGAAAATCGAAAGCGCCCCAATGGTATCAATTATTACCTTTCAGGCGTGAGCTATATCTGTATACTTCGAGACCTCAGCCGTTTCCGCTGACATCACGCGAACACTGTTTTTCCGTTTAGCCATCTTAACTTTGTTTTATTTCTTTACAAAACACAGTTAAATAGTTGACCAATAAGAAATTTTACTAAATAACATACGGTTAAGTAGGAATACAATTAAATAATTTATAAGTACTTATTAAAAATACTGATCTGGTTGTAAAAGCGTATTCTTTAAAAAAAGGTTTGATTTTTGCAGAAAAATGTCTATCCATAAAAAATAGAAAAGAAACCCTAGCCGAGGTAAATTGACAAGAGGCAGTATTTTATTAATTGCGTGTGACCATTTGCCAACGAGAACACTGTGGTCGCTACTCTGGCTTCTCCTTCTGTACCGTATGTCTTAATTCCATTAGATACATTCGTGTCTCCGTCATATATCTCAGGCACACTACCTCAATAATCAAACCTTTGTTTCTGTTCTAACACAACTGAATTGTATGAGTAAAAATGCTAACTGGTCCAATATTCAGTTGCCTGCAGCATGTACGAGATAATAGGCTGCTAACGGAGACGGATCAGCTGTGACCATGACACATGGGTGACTCGCGAGATAGACAGGTAGTAGGAGGGGATTCGCGAGAGGGAACTCTGTGTGCTCACGGGATAACCTGTCTAAACCTTATTACATAATGCATTAACCGGATCAATCAGCATTAAGCCTGTGCATATAACATAAGCTGTCAGAGCAAGACGACCCACGACGGTAAACCGTTTAGACCTCCAGCGTTCTTAAAGTTTAATCGACGCCCGATGGAGAGATCGATTCTAATGTTTATGCTTTTCGTGTTAGGGTATTTTTTAGAGAAAACAAAGCGAGAAACAATCTGCGTTTGTGTTGCTGTCATTGGAAACAGGTAAATGATGGGCATTCCCAAGGCTTTAAATTCGCTGTTTTTATAATAAGTATAGAGACACCTTTGATATTTGAACTGCGTAAATCGATAGATATTTTAACTAATGAAGCCTTATGAACTTAACTAGCTACACGATTTGGATTGAAATTAAATTTACGAGCCTGTAGGCTACTGTAACTTGCGTCTTTGGGGTTTCATTAAAAACTGTAAAGTGCACTTCTTTTCACCACACTGTTCTAATGTCTTATTTCATATCCTTCCTCAGTCCTTCGGCATTTTATCTTAAGTGTTGTCTTGGTAATTGGTCTTGCGATTATTGACCCATGCCCATATTTATCAAATGTCTTCAAACTTTAGACAAAAATCCAACACAGCTACAATTAAAATGTTTAGCTCCATCAGATTTAAATTTTGTACTTTTTACGCCAGAACAATGTACCGGCCCCAGTTTGAGTTCTTGCTTGTTATGAGATGGCTTTTATGTTCACTTTATTTATGACTTACGTCTTAAGTTGCTTGATAAATACGAGCCCTGATACTCTCTCTCAAAAAAGACTGACGACTGGTAAACGAATGTCTGTTGCGATGTTCAGATTCCGAGCCTATCGCAAAGTGAAACTGGTCTCCTCATTTTAGCAACTGCTCCGACACTCAGATTTGGACAATCTCTATAATATCTAAGCAATTACGTAAGCTAGAATAAAACCCTGAGGAAAATTGATAAGAAGCCGTATTTCACCGGTTACGCGTGACCATATGTCAGCCATCACACTGTCGTCGTTGCCATGGTTTTACTCTTTCTACGCTCTACGTCTTTAATTATATTGTATTCATGCATAAACCAGAATTCTGCTGGTGGATTAAGCATCCCCGAGCCCTGGTCCCCTTGCATTGTTTAAATGTGATTGTATATTAGATGTGATGACAATACAGCATTTTGAGTAATTCTACACCAGCAAGGTCTGGTATATATCACATGGTCTTAGGATAATCTAATGTCTCCAATTGCATTGCTTTCATGCTATTGCATGTTAACTGTGATCACAAAACAGCATTTTGATCAATTTTACATCAGTGACGCCTAATAAATTCCAAATAAAATCAATGCAAATTTTAAAACTAATTTTGCTTAAGCCATGACGCTAGGGGGCGTGTAATTTGCTACGTGAGCATTTATATAAACAATTAGACTAAATACTAACTGAGCTAAATTGACAAGATTATATATAATATAATTGTATATATATATAATTGTATATATATAATCTAGTGGTAGGGCGAGTCCATGCCGCCGTCATGTGGTTTTAGCTCTCGTGTTTTAAGATTGTTTCAAGAGTCAAGGTTACTCACAGGGAGGAAATAACGGGGCAGAGTAATCGCTTTACACATACGATCTCGTCCCGTGCTGTGTGTTAAGCACGTCTTCTTTGACTGATATAGGACTCATCTGGTCAATGTTACGATAGCCACTACGTAAGCGAAATGCTTTAAACGCCCGAGTATGTTCGAAGGTCACTAATGGTAATCACACTATCTGAAATATAATCTCTGGAATAAACAAACTGAGACAATCATTTTCAATCGGGTTAAGTCTTATTTTCTTTTTTTTTTCTTTTTTTTTTTGATACCTGTATCATAACAGTGTTTTAATTCCTTTCAGCTAGGCCTCGTTTAAAGAACGATTCGTGAGCAGTAGCATTACTGGAGAGTGTTTCTGTTCGAGATCGCCCACATCTGGGCAATTGTCGTTTTCCTCGCGTATATAGGTTTTACTTGCGTTGACACGCACGAGAAATAGAGCCTAAATAACGTACAATTTTTTCAACAAAATTTAGACGAATGACAGCTAATCATATTTGCTGGCCGTGTGAACTTAAAATAACGCCGAAAACATAGTATTAAGTTACTTGCATACATTTGTCTCCAGAAATTTCGCGCACACGTGAAATTCGCCTCTAGTGGTTTCAAGACGTATCATAACTTTCAGGCCGTAATTATATGTTAGCAATTTCGCTGAAGGAACGGACACATGTTCAGGTTAAAGGATGCATGAAAAGCTATTATGAAACATGAAAATGGTTTAGGGAAAATTGACCAAAGGTATATGCCGACAAAAATAAAAACAAAATTGTCATTGTACATGCTTATATTTCTTATTAACCCCTCTATTTTATGCATATTTCCCGTCAGAGAGCGGGAATATTCGAAAATGACGTGAACGATGTACGTACTCGGAACGAGGGACCAACTTAGCGTCCATTATTCGTGCTCTCTCACCAATCAAGTTGATTTGACAGCTTTCACCGTTGAGGTCACCAGAACAGGCGAACCCTTAGAAAACCCTAGCTTAAAGCCGTTTTTACGCCCCAAGAAGAAAGCCTAGAAAATTATTTGTACTTTTATATGTCAAAACACGCCCTAAACTCCATAATAAGAAATAAAAACCTCTAAGTCTTGGGTAGCACGAGCCTTCGAGATTAACCTGCCCCCTTGAAATTATTTGGCAATACGTATTTGATTGTTGTTAAGCACTGTTGATAGCATTTGCTCTTCTAGAAAAGGCCTCTAAAACTCTCATACCTGAAACCAAACCAATAAACAAACAAACAAACACAATGTTCTGGTCCAAGGGTGGCGAGACTGTTACAAAATTAACTTACTCTGAATCTGTTGCAGATTATTCCTCTACACATGGATATGTTGGAAGTCCATATCTTGCAGAGAAAATGGAGTCAGAACACTTTTTCTAATGCATAATGTTAAACAGCATGTGCTTGGTTTCGTTGGCAAGAACCCCTTGCCTCGGTTAACGTCATGATTATTTTTAAAACAACAATGGCATGCTGGATATTGGGCGGAGTTCAAAATGCTTAGCCGGAGGGTGACACCAGATACGTGTTATAACTGTTATCCTCGACTTTAATCTAGACCCTTTTTCTGACCCTGCCGTATTTGACATTGTTCGCAAGTTTTAGTATTATAACGCCCCATTCAACATTAAGATATCATTGTATCGGCTGACGTCATAATTATTCAAGAAGTGCCATGTTGGACATGTTGGACATGGAGAGTAATTTGTTTCACAATAGTAGCGCCGACATGCGGTTAGATAAAACTCCACGCAATAACACAGCCTACACTACAGGGGATAGATAGATAACAGAGTACATTGTGAATTTTAGCCAAATTTCCCCGCATCCAGCTCTAAAACCATGTTGGTGCAACTATGTCGAACAGATTGCTCTCCACACTCATTGTCAAGCATGCCACTTGTTTTTGAATAATTATGACGTCATCCGAGGAAATAAATTGTTGGATTAGATGTCAAATTGTGGCTGCAGTCTTTTGCTTTGGTTGTGAATAATGAGATAGCTTGGCAGCGTGCTCGTTATATTTATTTAGGTGATGGCTATAATGTCATATTCTTAAATTTTTCACCAGATGTCAAATCCATTGCATGTCTAACGTGCAAGAATTCAGAATTTTACTTTGCTGTGCACCATAGCTGCCGTTTTGTCCGTTAGCGTGATCTACTCCCTGTATTTCGAGCCAGAAAGGTGCTAACGAGGAGAAATTATAACTGTATCCTTCAGTACATTCCTCTCTGACACCTCTTTGATTGCCCAGGTTCCAACCTAGGCAAACCCTAGACACAGTGTATCGGTGGAAGTATCCCAAATGAGCTTTACAAAGCATACCTTTGCATATTTGTAATATTGCAAAACTGAAAACTGAAGTCAAACATCAAACATTGAGAAAATCGAAAGCGCCGCCACGTTATTAATTTTTATCAAATAGGCCCGAGTTATTTCTGTAACACCCTATGAACACAGCTGTTTTCGCTGACGTCACGCGTACACTATTTTGCACTATTTCAATTAATGAACCTTATGAACTGAACTAGTTACACGATGTGAATTGAGATTACTTGCTTCTTTTGTGAGACTTTAAAAAAACGGTTAAGTGCAGTTCTTTTTACCACACCGTTCTAATGTCTTACTTCATATACTTTCTCAGTCCTTCGGCATTTTGTGTTAAGTGTTGTTTTGGTTATTGGTCTTGCGATTATTGACATATGTCCATATTTATCAAACATAGTCCAACACATCCAACACAGCTACAATTAAAATGTTAAGCTCTATCAGGATTAAACTTTGTGCTTTGCCTTTTAAGCCAGAACATTTGTACCGGCTCCAGTTTGAACTCTTGCTTGTTGTGAGATGGCCTTTTTGCTTACTTCATTTATGACTTACGTCTTAAGTTGTTTGATAAAAATGAGCTCTGATACTCTCTCCCAGATAAGGTTGACGATTGGTAAACGAATGTCTATTGCGATGTTCAGGTATCTCTAGGTGAAACCGGTCTCCTCATTTGAGCAATTGCTACGACACTTAGACCTCTCTGGTTAACCTCTACAATATCTAAGCAATTACGTAAGCTAGAATAAAACCCTGAGGTACACTGACAAGAAGCTGTATTTCACCAGTTACGCGTGACCCTATGTCAGCCATGGCACTGTCGTCATTGCCATGGTTTTACTCTTTCCATGCTGTACGTCTTTAATTAAATTGTACTCCTGCATAAACCAGGATTCTGCTGGTGGGTTAAGTAACCCCGAGGCCTGGTGCCTTTGAATTATATTACTGGGCTTGTATGTTAAATGTGATGACAATACAGCATTTTAAGTAATTCCACACCAGCAAGGTCCTTCAATGCTTGATATTTAATTGGCTTGACTTTGTTTATGCAATCCACCATATTAACACTAACCTTCTTCTAGCAGCCAAACAAGTTTTTTTGCACAAAATGACTATCAGGACCTTCGGAAAAAATACGTCATTGTTCCAGCGAGCAAAACTCCTAAGAATAGTATATCTGCCCGCAAGAATTCTTACTATCCTGTTGGGGGCCTGTGGCTCAGTTGGTTAGCGCGCTAGCGCAGCGCAATGACCCAAGAGCCTCTCACCAATTCGATCACTGTGAGTTCAAGTCCAGCTCATGCTGGCTTCCTCTTCGGTCGTACGTGGGAAGGTCTGGCAGCAACCTGCGGATGGTCGTGGGTTTCCGCCGGGCTCTGCCTGGTTTCCACCCACCATAATGCTGGTTGCCCTCGTATAAGTGAAATATTCTATTTAAAACACCAATCAAATAAATAAATAAATACTATCCTGTTTTTGTATAGAGAAACTAGGCCGCTACAAAAAAGCTGCAACCTCAACCTCTTTTAATACGACGCACATTCTGAAAGAATAGAGCTGATGTCTTCGTTCATGTCACTACAATTTACTGAATTTCCCAAAAAATGCATATATCCCCCATATAAAGCTCTCTTTATTGCGAGGTCAAGGAGTTTTACCAGTAAGCTTATGTCTACTCTCTTAACATCGGCTCTGCATTTTGAACAAAGACTGCTGTGCAGCTGCAAAAACTCAACTGTATATGGCGTCAAGTGCGTATGGATACTTAAAAACTCTTATCATTTCACTAATGAACTACATGTAGACGCGCAAACATATATACCGTCCACCTAGGACTTTTTCTACCCTCTGTACTGCTATTCCTCACACAGGTTTAGTTATAGAATTTCATAACTAATAATATCGGTGTTTACTAAAACCAATCATGGTTGTGTTAAAGGCAACAGAGCCATCTTGAGTTCTAGTACACGTATAAATTACCATGTATGAGACGTCTCCTTCTTCATTAGAGTGGCTCCAACTTCTAATGAGTTTCATCTGGGTGAAATACGAGTCAACCATTCATCAAAAGTGTACAGGTAATACGATCGGCACAAAGTGTGCCCCATATACAGACCTATGCGTGTCATCGTATGAATACGACTATATGCAGAAGTTATTGATCAGTAATCTTTAATGGGCTCGATCTTTCTTATTCCCTACAAGATACATTAATATGTACAGCAAAGGCTGTAAAAAGCTGGGAATCCAACGTTAAAGGTGCATTTTACTGGCTTGGCAAAATCGACAAATATAAATAAATCCAACTATTTTCTTTATGTTTTTATTTTCATGGCTGAATGTTCTTTAATTTGACATACATTGTAATTCACATTTGGAAACACCAGCGCCACCTGGTACAAGGATGGGCAAAGACCCCTGTGACGTAGTTTTTTTGATTGATAGCCTCTGTCCGTGGCCTCTGTCATGTGGTTGTTGCTTGCGTGTTTTAAGCTTTGTTTCAATAGTCAAGGTTGCTCACCCGGAGGAGATAACGGAGTTGAGAAATCGCTTTAGACATACGACCTCGTCCTGTGCTGTGTGTTAAGCACGTCTTCACTGGACAGAACTCATCTGGCCTGTATTATGTTATCGACTATGCCTTAAGCACCCGTGTATGATCGACAAGTGTACTCCATAATAAGAAATAGAAACCATGCGTTTGATGTAACCTATAGTGCTGGGTAGCAAGCAATCTTCGTCTGCGCCCGCTCAACGTTATCGGAGCCTTGGTGGCAAGATATATTGTTTAGCGTTTTTGATAGTCCAGTATATTCAAAGCACTGGCCAGTTTAGAGACCTGTCTCCATAACTCCATAGTAAGAAATAAACCCAAGCGTTTCATGTTTTTCGTGCTGCAACAATCATGCAAAATTTCTGTAACACTCATGAAGTGACCAACGCTGATATTCATGCAAAGGTCGTCACTAATACTCACACAAAGGTCAGCACTGCAATACTCATACAAAGGTTAGAACGGCAAGGCACATACATGTACAAAGCTGAGCATTGCAATACTCTTACAAAGATCAGCACTATAAAAATCATACAAATATCACCACCGGAATATTCATAAAAAGGTTACCGCAATACACAAAGGTCAGCATAGCACTACTCTTACAGAGATCGGCACTGTAAACATCATAATGCTAATATCACCTCCACAATACTCATACAATTGTCACCGCAAAATTCAAACAAACGTCAGGATTGCAATATTCTTACAAAGATCGGCACTGTAAAAATATCACCACCGTAATACTCATAAAAAAAGTCGCCGCAAAACTCATACAAATGTCAGGATTGCGATATTCTTACAAAGATCAGCATTGTAAAAGTCATGCAAATATCACCACCGTAATACTAATACAATCGTCAGCTTTGCAATAATCATACAAAACTCAGTTGGGTATTAGTCAAAAAAGATTACCACTGTAAAACACAATGATCAGCACAAATTTTCCTACACGGGTCAGCACTGCAGTACTCTTACAAAGGTTAACAATGCCATATTAATACAAATTAATCAGCGCTGTATTGTTCTTACAGTGGTCAACAGTAATACTCATACATTGACCAGCACTAATACTCGTAAAAAGGTGAGTACTGAAACACTCATACAAAAATTAGCATTGAAATAATCATACAAAGATCAGCACTGAAATAAGAGTAAAGAGGGAAACTGACTGGCTTGTTGTTCCCAATAGGCCCAACTCATAGGCTCCTTCGTAATGATGCTGAGACATAAAATCATAAATTACAGTAATGTATATGGTATACAGATCGCCCACAGTCGCAATACATCTTTTTTTTCTGATTTGTTCTGGTTCCCCCTCCGGCCGTAAGTGGGAAGGTCTTCCAGCAACCTGCGGATGGTCGTGGTTTTTTTTTCCCCTGGATCTGCCCGGTTTCCTCCCACCATAATGCTGGTCGTCGTATAAGTGAAATATTCTTGAGTACGGCGTAAAACACCAATCAAATAAATAAATAAATAAATCAAAACAGTATGGCGTTGGAAAGCGGCTGTGGTGCCAACTATGCGGTGTGTATGGAATGAATTTATTTCACAGTCTATTAGATGCTCGAGTCTTTTTTGAAACATTCACAATGAACCTCGAATCTCAAGATCACGGTTATGCAAGCGAACGCAACCCACCCATGCCCTTTGTTGAGACTGCGTGCAGCTGTATGAGATTAACTGAGGACAAAAAGACATGAGATACCCCCCGGTTTCCTCGGCCCCTCATTACCGCTTAACGGAAACTTTTTTTCCCTCTAGAACAACAACAACGCTTTGCACATAGCTAGATGGATCGATCCTGGACCACCGAGCATCCTGGAACATCGAATGAATCATAAAAATCAAGGTTACGCATCGTGTGGCAATTTCCGCCCTACGGCAGATGAATAATGTATGCGTTGCTTGTATTTTGTGAATGATACGTAAGATGCGCATCTTCGTTCAAGAAATCACCCAAATCATGATTCCTATGGAAAACCACATGCATTGTATCCTGGTTCATATTTGTTTATGTCCTGATATATCTGAAATATTGTCTATATATGCCGTTGTGCAATTCATTCATTCCTAAATATTATGCGAGGGCCTTGCTGGCTCGGATATAATTAAAGACTGCGGTCCGTATTTATAAAACATCCAACCACTTAAATCAAAAATTCAAAGACAGGTAGAATGCTTTACTCTAGAAAGTTTAAAATTTGTGCACTGATTCTTTACAGCAGAACAATGGAATAGTCATGACCTGAGTCATTTCCTGTACTGTTTAGGTTTTACGCACTTGCAATTTAAGACTTAAGTCTTAAATTACTTGATAAGTACGGGCCGTGGCTTGCTGGGACTATCAGGCCCTTGGTCAAAGAGGTTGCGTGTCCGAGTCCAGCTCTCGCTGTTTCGCCTGGGGCTTTACGTCAGGTACCTGACAAAGGCCGGTGATTTAAAACTATCACAGTGTTATACACCCTTCAATTAATTAATTAGTCGATATAATTAGTCACTGTGTGGGCATACAAAACGGTTTGGATAAAGAAAACAATGTAACAAACGTGATGTACTTCTTCATATTTCTTTAAATTAACAGGTCGTTTATTTTTAAACTGTCAATATGTTCATTAAGACAAAGATGAAGATGAATTCCCAATAATACCCACTGTTAGGTAAAATTGAGTGAAACGGTTTTGTTCTTTGTTTTTTTTTTTTTTGTTTTTTGTTTTTTTTTTATTAACAGCTTTCTCCTTCAATGAAATAATTTTTCAGCCGTATCCCAGCTCTCTAACTCGCTGGGCTTTAAGTCAGCAGGTTTGATAAAGTAGCTTGATTCTGCAACAGGTTCATTAAGGAGTTCAATCCAAGGACAGGTCGCTGATTTGGTTGCGGTTTTAAGTTAGGAGATTTGATAGTTGACTTTTTCCGGGCATTCGTGTTTCGTCCTCCCAGAGACCTGGCAGTAGTTGTCTATAAGTGAAAAGAAAAAACTCGCTACGGCGCTTAATAAATAAATAAATAAATAAATAAAATTTGGTGTGAAATGGACTATAGGCAAGCATTACTCAAGTTATTACCAGCTTGTTTAACAGGTTTGTTTAGGAGTCGTTTGTTTTGATTTGTCTGTTCCAGGTGGCACACAATTATACCGATCCCGCCAGCCACATGTTTATTAGTCTAACAAGTGAATGGTAGCCACTGTGTCGGGAAATTGTCGGGGATTTGCGCAGTTTGAAAAAGTCTGCTCGTTAAGACTGCCTCCTGGTGACTAAGCTTTCACTTAAGTTGTTAAGTCGATTACAGCGTCTGTAAGATTTAAACATCGTAATTGTTGTTGGTTCAGTCTCGTGGGGCGTATGACTTCGAAGCTGATAGAGGATACTGGCCTTCCCACCGGGCTGAGCAACAACCTTGTTTTTTTTTCTTCTTCTCCCAAAGTATCACACTGAAAATGCACTTTCCAGGTGCTAGAGCTGCGCGCACACGGTGTGATTTGACCTACGGAAAGGCCAAAATGGGCCAGTAAGTGACAATAAGCGGTCGACAATCGTTCGCGTTGCTGTTTGCGCGGCGAATGGGTCGTTCAAGATCACTTATCCTCTGCCAGTATGTTGTGTATATGCCTGTAGGCCTACGCCGCATGTAAGAAAAATTTATCAGTTACTTTTTTGCCAAAGGCGGGTGGTTAAGGACCACATGTTTGGCACTGTATGAACGTGGATTAAAACTGAACTTGCTGATCGGCCTTGGGGACTTGTTGTTTGCATTAACTTCCAGAACGTTGCGCAATTGTTACGTAAAAATGGATTGTAGCGCACAGTACACACAGTTACATTGTATCAGTTTCTATTATAACCTAGTTCTGTCTTTGATATCACGTCATCATGATGAGCCGGTAAAGGAATGTTTGACATCCCTGATAGGTCCCGTTGCCTTGCATTAAAACTCCAATGATTCTGAACTCTCGAGTCCTAACCATCGGTAATAACTGTAATAAATGCATTGGTCAGTTACATAATGTACAAGCTTAAAATAAAGATGCAATGCCGGAGTTTTATCAATGAGCCGATGGCACATCAAACGCCGATAACCTTTTGATCAAAGTTAGCACAGCAGAAACGGTGGGCTAGGGAACAACGATAAGATAATAATTACATGTTGGCGCTGAATCTGACAGAGAAACATTGAGGAATAAACGCGGATGTGGTTCAAAGCAAACATGCGGACAGGCAATTGTTGAGGAAGCCAGATGACCGCCCTGTGGAGGATGTCTTTTGTCAGAGGTCACGAAGCGACCAAGACGACCAAAGATAGTTAGGGCCTGTCTCTCCACATGGCAGATAATTCGAACCTATGGATTCAAGGATCTGTCAAATATGCCTTAGGATATCTCATTATTCGAAGTCGAGGTGTGTCTTCATTATTATTCATATTACACAGTATTATATAATATGTCTTCACATTACACAGTGCACGATTGTCAGTTCACTACGTTTTAATAAGGCGATAAGAAACTCTTGGAAGCAGTGTCACAAATTATTAATTAATTTGATTTATCCGATTGGAATTCTACGCCACATTCAAGAATATTTCATTTATACGACGGCAGCCAGCATTATGGTAAGAGGAAGAGCCCGGGGGTTCAACCACTATTTATATTCCATTACGATTTTAACTGCACACTGAAGTAAGTTGTGAGTTTTAAGTCAGAATGTTTGTTGACAGAAATATAAAAATGCGATTTTCTCAGCAAAATGCTCAGCCCGGCTGAAACTCACGACCATCCGAAGGTTGTTGACCTTTCCACGTAAGGCCGGAGAGGAAGCCAGCATGATCTGGACTTGAACGCCCACCGTATTAATGGGAGGCTCCTGGGTCATTACGCCGGGTTGGCGTGCTAAACCCCTCGGCCACGGAGGCACCCATAAGTTATTAACGTATATGAAACTAGATAGAGCGCATGCATCTATGTGTGTGTTTGGCAGCTGTCGAAGAGAAATATATGTTCGTGATATTGATGTGATTTTACATGAAGCTCTCAAGGGTTCTTAAACAGTACACTGGTTTGGTTCCCGCGGCCCAGTGGTTAGCATACTAGAACAACACAAAACTCAAATCGTGAGCCAGGTTAAATTATCAGTTGTCGATAACAAAATATGTATCTCAGTTGCGTTGTGATTGCAACTGTTCATTTATCCAAAGTGGCGATCAAATTCAACACGATGAATTTACCCTAGCCCCTTGTAAAGCGCAATTAGACAGTCATGAAGCAGAGCGCTAGAGATTGTGACAACACAGCATTTTGAGTACATCTAGACCAGTAACGTCTAATAATCGCAATTAACATCACAGCGTACTTCTTTTTTACCAAATTCTGCTTAAACCATGGTGCATTTACATGAACAGCTAGAATAAAACCCTGGCTGACGTAAATCAACAAGAAGCCGTATTTCATCGATTACGTTTGATCATTTGCCATCTGTCACACTGTCTTCGCTGCTCTGATCTTACTCTCTATGCTGTACGTCTTTAATTATATTTATATCGTCTTCTATCAGTATAATCTTTCTAAATGTACGAGTTTTTCCATGGCTTTGAAAGCCTTTTTCGGCTTTGTACGTATTGGAACGTATTACAAGTGCGAAGCTTTGTATAGTTTTCTACGGATGCAATCAATTTCTAGGTATGATGCTTTGTTTGGCTTTATACGGATGAAATTACTCTCTCAGCACTGTGCTTTGTTTCGTCTTTTACAGACGGATTTCCACCCACCATAATGCTGGCCGCCGTCGTATAAGTGAAATATTCTTGAGTACGGCGTAAAACACCAATCAAATAAATAAATAAATCTAAGCACGATGCTTTGTTTCGCTTTGTACGGATGGAATGACTTTCTAACCATGAGGCTATATATCAGTTCGCTTGGATGTAATCACTCTCTAAGCACGATGCTTTGTCTCGCTTTGTACGGATGGAATGACTTTCTAACCACGAGGCTATGTATCAGTTGGTTTGGATGGAACCACTCTCTAAGCACGATGCTTTGTTTCGCTTTGTACGGATGGAATGACTTTCTAACCATGAGGCTATATATCAGTTCGCTTGGATGTAATCACTCTCTAAGCACGATGCTTTGTTTCGCTCTGTACGAATGGAATGACTTTCTAACCACGAGGCTATGTATCAGTTCGCCTGGATGGAACCACTCTCTAAGCACGATGCTTTGTCTCGCTTTGTACGGATGGAATGACTTTCTAACCATGAGGCTATGTATCAGTTGGTTTGGATGGAACCACTCTCTAAGCACGATGCTTTGTTTCGCTTTGTACGGATGGAATGACTTTCTAACCACGAGGCTATGTATCAGTTCGCTTGGATGGAACCACTCTCTAAGCACGATGCTTTGTCTCGCTTTGTACGGATGGCATGACTTTCTAACCATGAGGCTATCAGTTCGCTTGGATGTAATCACTCTCTATGCACGATGCTTTGTTTGGCTTTGTATGGATGGAATAACTTTCTAACCATTCTAACTATGTATCAGTTCGCTTGGATGTAATCATTCTCTAAGTACGACACTTTGTTTGGCTTTGTATGGATGGAATAACTTTCTAACCATTCTAACTATGTATCAGTTCGCTTGGATGTAATCATTCTCTAAGTACGACACTTTGTTTCGCTTTGTATGGGTGGAATAACTTTCTAACCACGAGACTATATATCAGTTCGCTTGGATGGAAGCACTCTTTAAATACAAGGCTAATCCTAGACCAGTTAATTAATATATTTCACTCAGCATTATTGCATGTTTTTACCTAATTCTGCTATTTACATTATCTAGTATGTGTGCAAGTTCACCTGTTAAAAAATTCCAACTACAATTATATATTTATTTACTTCATTAATGTTTACCTCTATACTCAAGAATTTTTTATACTCAAGAATGATTTCATCATTTATACGGGATAGATATAGATTTACTCAGGTTTTGTACTCTAACTATGAAACTTACCGTCATCGTATAAGTTAAAAATGTTTGATTATGGCGTTAAACAACAATCACATCTTTGTGATTTTTTAAAAATTAAATGAGGTAAAAATTTGTGTTTAGCAATACGACTCATCTGACAAATGTATTATAATACAGGGCCAGCTTGCGAGGGCAAGTGAAATATGATTTACACATCAAGAACACCAAATCCGCGCTAATGCTGATGATGTCCATTCAAATTAAGATGAAAGATGTTTTTTACTGATGAAAATAATACGATACTTTGGTCTTCATTATTTCTGTCTGGATGTGCTTCAGTTCAAAATAAAGTAGATCTAGTTTTCACGAAAGAGAGTTGTTTGACAACCGGGTTCAATCAAACAAGAATTTTCATGGTTGAAATTGACAGGCTGCTTTCCCAGTGACGACCATAAAACTAACAACAAAGCTAAGCACCATGTAGCTAGCAAACTATTGAAAACAAGTGGCAATCGTCAATAATCTACAGCAATGGTTAACCGGAAATAAACTTATTCCAAGACTGTTTTTTTATGAAAGTCTTTTGTTGTTTACGTGTTGAATTCTGTGAAGTTTATTGTAACAGGAGCGAACCTTATAACTCCTCTCCTTATCATTAACATATGCACTTATAACACCTATACGTTATAAGGTTTCGCAGAGTAGTTGGTGTAACTGAATACCGCACAAATCATTGTCGGAATATTACAAGTGTGTTTTCAAGTTACATCGATGTTGTCAAAAGATCTTTTCTAGAGTTACGATACACTACTTCCTTACATATATTATTTTTTTTAATTGATTGGTGTTTCACGCCGTTCTCAAGAATATTTCACTTATACGACGGCGATCAGCAGTATGATGGGAGGAAACCGTACAAAGCCAGGGGGAAACCCCTGCTAGCAGACCTTCCCCAAGTACTACCGGAGAGGAAGTCAGCATGAGCTGGACTTGAACTTACGGCGACCACAATGGTGAGATGCTGCTTGGTCATTGCGCCGCGCTGGTCTGCTATTCACCTCGGCCACGGAGGCCTCTGCCACAAAGAACTTATTAAAGTAGTTTTGCCATGGATAACATAACAAGAGACGATACTCATTCCCTGAAGAAACATATTTACAAACAGAGCACATATGCATATTAAAGAATGTTATTCGGGAATACTATTAGATAGAAGGACTAGTTCCAACGGCCAAAACATGAGAATCACACCTAAACCGTGTCGATAACATAAAACACCTTAAAACACGTGTATCATGTGAAACTTGAAACTTGGCCTGTTTACCGTTCAAGAGAGGTTGGGCGGGCGGACGGAGGGATTGTCCAAGGCCGGTTTTGAACCTGAACCTCGTGTGTCCCAGCAACTGAAAGGCAAACATCTTTAACCACTAGTTAGCTCCCCTCATTCAACAGAGCAAGCCATTCGGGGTTTTTAACCTGACAGCTCTCTTCTACAGAGAAACAAGCGCAAATTGGCAATAAGCCCGACAAATGGCAAAAAGTCGACGTTGTCTTCCACTCAAATTCTTCGTTAAGTGAATGTGTAACTTCCTCGCTTGGCGTTCAGCATGAAGGGGATAGTGCAACGACTGGTTGACCTATATCAGCATATTGGCTCGGGCGGAGCGTCTTACTTGCCTTCGGTAAGGCGTCTCAGTGAAACAGCACTAGATAAAAGAGCGGTGGGAACCTGTCCTGCAACAAGGAGACACATTACATGCAGGATTCCTTCGTCGACATATGACTGAAAAATTGTTAAGCACCACGTTAAACCCAAGTACTCACTCACTCACTCACTCACTCACTCGTTAAGTGAATGGCCCATGTGAAAAGACAGAATGTCAAAAAACTGACCGACCGACAGACAGACGGATTTGAACGCTGACAAAATAAATGGCATCAATGGATGCAGTTAATGCTTGCGCTAAACGGACGTGGAACATATACGTGCCAAACCACGATAGTTGAGATGGGGAAAATATCATTATTATTTGCTGGGCTCCCGGGAGAGGTTTTAATTGCGTACCTAGAGACACATCAACTCCTGGTACCTGAATATACGTCCCACATAATGACAATCGTCAGCCACCCATTACCACTCACTTGCGTTTTTTTTTTTGTTTTGTTTTTTTTTTGTGTTTTTTTTTTTCGTAAAAATCGAAGCCGTTATTATAGAGAAGACCAATCATATTGCTTCGAGGCGTACACAGGCTGGTGATACAGAATGATAAAACAGCACAGTTGTATGTAAGCAAGCATGTGTATGTTTTACGTCGTATTTAACATTTATTTTAGTAATATGTGTAGGTATATGGTGTCTTGTGGCAGGTCGAGTCCATGCCGCCGAAGTGCTGCCGCATCGCTCCAAAGACACCAGACATGACATCACATGACATGACACCGAACCAACCAACCCTGTTTCCTCAGTCTTTTATGACCTGACCTGGGTTGATCCCAGGCCTCCCGACTTCGAGGCGGACGCTCTAACGCTCTGTGCGGCCTAGGACAGTTGTCATACAGTCACAGGCCTGCATGCTTGTACTACAGGGAAGTTTTACCCTTTAACGCGTTCGAATTTGTTGACCCCGCCCTCTTTGTTCATTGGGCCTTTGTGACAATGGAAAAAATGATGATTTTGTGAGATATCACCACAAAGATGTATGCTTGGTCAAGGAATATATAGATTTGCCCTCCCACTTTGGTCATTGGGCATTTGTGGCAATATAGGAGGTCTACGATGCAATGTAGAAGTGTAACATTCACTCATGACCACCTGATTTCCACCAATATCGTGTAAGCCTAGATTTGTACGTCACACTTGGAAAAGTCCGTCAACAACTTGCCAAAAGCTCGTAGCTGATACCGGGCACCCCGGTGTCCTCCACCTATAACATTGACGGCTGATGTAAAAAGTTAACGCATGTGGAGCGTGGCGCTAAACAGCAATCAAATGAATAAATAAACCATGATCCTTTAATAATGCAGCACGACGAAGACATGACGTCATTGCGACAGGCCGGTTACCCACGTGGTACAATGGAAACAATGGTGAACAATTGATCGATTGGTTTTTAATTGAACTTCGCCATATATTCGCAAATGTATTATGATTTATTTACTTGATTGATGTTTTACGCCGCACTCAAGAATATTTCACTTATACGACGGCGGCCAACATTATGGTGGTAGGAAACCGATCAGAGCTCGAAGGACACCCATGACCATCCGCAAGCTGCTGCCTGACCTTCCCACGAAATGTATTATGGGTGGAGAAAACCAAAGCACACGGAACAAACCACCGACCTATGGCAAGTTAATAACGAACTTTTCAGGTTTGACCATGAATGGCGGTCTGCAAGCACTCTCCAGCGAACTTCACGTCAGACTATACGAGAAGGACATTTGACCCCTTATTACCGTCAAGGTTAAGGTCAACTGTGAACATGTGAAGCCTGGAAAAAGATTTCCCTTACCGAGAATGGTACAGAACGCGCGTCTCCTACGACCTATATAGTGTGAAAGGTAAGTACCTTATTTAACCACTGGTCCACATCCCGCTCTCATTTTCATTTTTTTTTTCGTTATGCCATAAGTCACCCTGCCTTCCAGCAACCTGCGGATGTTCGTGGGTTTCCCCCGGATTCTGCCCGTTTTCCTTCCACCATAATGCTGGCCGCCGTCGCATAAATGAACTATTCTTGAGTAGCGTAAAACAACAATGAAATAAATAAAATAAATACATAGGTCACCTCTTTAGTCGTCTTTGGCGTGCAACACGCAGCAAGGTAAACTTGAGATCACATGTGACGACAACATGTGTGCCCAGAGATTTCACTGAATGCATAACCTATTAGCAGGACTAATGTGTAACTGGGTCGAACAAGTTGTATTATTGTCTACAGTTAAGGTACCGCCTACAAAGAAACTATTGGCATTTTGAAGTTCACTTAAACACGGATAAATGAAGCAAAAAAAATGTTACCATATAAAATCAGCCTGCGTATGTTCCAGTCTTGTTTTCTATACTTGTAGCTCATTTAATAGTTCCCGGGGGTGCTCTACCTTGTAACTGTTGCATTTGCCTACCATTTTGACGACGTTTCACTGGAGATAATGTACGGTAATAAATATTTCTGTCCCTGCTTATGACGGCAAAAATAAATCCGGGTATATAAATACATTGAAAATAGAAAGTCTACATCATTTGTCGCCCTTTAGGGAAAAAATATATCAATTAATATGTCATCTGTATTATTCTATATGGCTTATATTACAGATACTATACGCCTACTCTGTACGGATACAGAGAACAAATGAAGAAATAATTGGGGTTTTTTAGTGTGTTGAGTGAGAGCAATTAAGTGCAGCTCGCATTTCAAATCTGAACAACCCACTTGCTAGTAACCCTGGTAAACCGAGAACTCATTCCAATTCATACACATATCCAAGAAATTCACAAAAACAAACCCTTTTCGTTTGTTCTTAAATATTCTAATGAAGTAAGCACAGGCTCTGTGGAATAAAACAAAAGTTGCAATGTGTATTTGGGCTTAATTTCCAGCAATAGTTTTACATGCTGAGAAAAATAATGTAATTCAGCATTATTGGTAGTGAGTGTACGAGAACGTTGCAAGGGAGTTAACTTAGTGATGTTCAGAGAATGAGTGTTTAGTTCGTAATAAGTTGATTTCTTTAAATTCAATGCATTTAGTAGTTTTTTTTTTCTTACGTTCATTATTAAGGAATCCTTAAAGTGTATGTTTTGTGCCTCCTTGTCGCAGGACGGATTTCCACCGCTCTTTTTTCTAGTACCGCTTCACTGAGACGCCTTACCGAAGGCAAGTAAGTCGCCCCGCCCGAGCCATTATACTGATACGGGTCAACCAGCCCCCTTCATGCTGAACGCCAAGCGAGGAAGTTACAACTTCCTCTTTTAAAATCTTAGGTGTGACTCGACCCAGGATTGATCCCGAAGCGGACGCTCTGCCAACTGTGCTATCCGGGACGGTCACAAATATAAGGAGATATAAGAAATAAAAACGGCAGACATCAGAAAGCAAAACAACTTTCAGTTGACAAGAGCTACAGCTAATAATGGCTAATACATTTCCTTCGATTTAGGAAATCGAAACTCTTTATAATGAAATTTCTGTTATTAAATAAATGTGAATGTATACTGAGCTCGGTAAACTGCTTTGGAATACACATCTCTCTTAACTTACATTAACTTTCAGCACGTCATGGTTCTCCATCGTTTGTCTGCTTTAAAGTTACATTCCATGTTTCAGTATATGTAATCAAAACTAGTTGCTAGCATTGAGGGTTCTCCAGTCCTGTACAGAGACTCACAAAACAGCAGTGCCTTCCACCTACTTACTAACAATACCACTGCTTTCAATACCAACACCAGTAATCACGAATAATCAAAGCTGGCATTGTTATTCAAATAGGTAGAGGGCACAGCTGTTTTATGAGGTACAAGCTTTGCTTCCTTTTGTTGAGTTCTGTTGGAACCCCATTGCAAAGACTAGGTTGATGCCTTTGTTAGTTGATGATCCGCTTCTCAGATGTTCATTGTGAAATCTAGATTCTCCAATGAATCGACGTTACCTTCCTGCCCGACAGCAGTGCTCTTCTAAAAATTCCATATTTGCTCACTCGAATTCCCCACTTGGTGCATAGCGGAAATAAAAGTACTCCAACTTCCTGCGATAGTCCCAACCAGTTTTTCTTTCCAATGCATTCAATGGTTTCTTGTTGCACTCTGAACCTTGGGCTTGAGGTGGAAGGTAATGTAAATAGTGCACGAAAAGTAAGTTCCCCTCAAAACTGTGACGTTTACATCAAGATCGGACACCATTGTAATACACCGCTTGTTTCAACTGGACCCACAAATGTTCATTGGGATTGAGATGAGGGGAACTGGCGGGCCATTGCATGTGCCTTCATGTTCAAAGAAGACTCTGGCACGATGCAGACGAGCATTGTCGTCCAGAAAAGAAAATCCATTGCCATCTGGAATCTGTAAAATTTTAAAAATTCAACCGATAATGCGTTGTTCCATGTTTATCGGAGAACTTACTTTTGGTACACTGTTTATTTGGACTCCCACTGATGTGGAATGATTCAAATCCGTCACCTTATGAAGAAATATGAAATCCATGTAAGACGACACGAATCAAGGTTAAGTATGCATCCACCGCCAATGACATGCCCGTCCAGACAATCCCCACCCCTCCGTTATCATATCACTCTTACGGAAGTTTAGTCTCCAAACCGTAACGCTAGTAGGATGTTAATCAAAATACACGCAGTCAGTGATCCATATTAATTCTGTGAATTTATCGGTGCCAGAAGTGAAAGTGTCATTGTTTGTTTTGCCTTTGGTAGTGCTCACAAAGCACGCGAGAAATGCATGCGTTCCCTCACATGTAAGGGGTAACCCTAATCGTTTTGGTGGGCAAAGACGCTAAGAGGTCACACACAGCATGGACAAACCTCCGGTGCATATTTTAACCAGGGGTCCGGAAACGTGTTGATCTACTCGACGACCCTGGAGTCCTACAAAAGGTCAACGTTATGGAGTGTCAGAGCATTGCGTGAGTAAGAGGTTTGACATTATGTGTCTTAGCACATCGGTGAGATTTGGCATGTTTCATGTCGTATATACGCACTAAAACTAAGGCTTTTTTGTCCAAATATGAAGGCAGGGTTATATTATATAGTTACATGAAAGTGTTAGTCTTCCAGTAACATGCGGATGGTCGTGCATTTCCCCTGGGCTCTGCCCCGCTTCCTCCCACCACATAGCTGGCCAACGTCGTGAGTACGGGGTAAGACACCAATGAAATAAAATAAATAAATAGAAATCACATAAGTGAAATAGGGCGTGAAACACCTATCAAACAAATAAAAAAAAGGTAGGTCTTCGCTAGGGGTCAGTCGTCGTCAGTTGAAAGATAGGAAATTATAACTGTAGTACTTATTTTTCATCTGATGACTATTACCAAACCCTTAGACATACCTTGTGATAATCGTCACCCGTAATGCTGAATTGGGCGTTCCGATCGCAATGCCCACCTATGATAACAACAATATGTAACGTTATTCGGAAATTTGAAAGTTGAGGTTGCTATTACGTGGTAAAGTGACGTCAATTTATTGCTGAGCCAGCTTTTTACAATAAGCATCTGAGAAGGGTCTCATCGACTGACAAAAAGACAAACCTAGCCTTTACAACTGTTAGTTGTCAACCGAGGGGAGGGGGGCTGTGTAACTAAAGGTTATGTCAGGATGACATGATGCATGGTGCACAAACTGTCTGACCATTCCAGTGAGATTTTGGGGAGTTGTAAAGCTTTGATGGCAGTATGAGACGAGAATGGGTAAGAAAAATAAGACAGCTCGCAAGACTCATTTTGCCCGCAAGGGTTCGAAGTCTTAAGTGATAGTTAGATATCAAAGATGAGCAATGTGGCTTTGGATTACAACATACGTTTTTGCAACGTGCATGCGACGTCTAATAAATCGTTATTAACTTCACTGCATTTTTAACTGAAGTCTACTTAAGCCATGGTGCTAGGGGAGAGTAATGTGCTACTGTTAAAATATTTACATGCACAGTTAGAATGAAAAAAAACCCCTGAGATAAACTGACAAGGGACAATAAATTTTAACACTGACGAGTGATACTCTACCAATTACCACACTATCGTTGCTGCTCTGATTTTGCTCTATGCTGTAAGTCTTTTATTATTTTGTTAAGTATACTAATGTTATATATTGATTAAAATCCAAAAAATTAAATCTTTCATGCCTGTATAAACGCAAAGGTACACATCAGAAAGATTATACACTGTATTTACTGGGAGAACTAATTAAATTTTACTGATATTAAAAAAAACAAACGTTATGTTGTAAACATTGGTTCATCGAAACTAAGCAAGACCGCTGCCAATTTTTTGGCGACTACAGAGTTTCTCTTGTAATTCCTTGAAATTTTTCGTAATTTTTTGTGTTTCTGGGGTAAACAGATATGGAGGTATATCCGACTTTGCTGTGCAGTATGAAGATTAAACGGTTTATTTTTTAATATCTTCGGAGAAAAAGATTTTAAATTTGAAATGACACCATATCAACTTGGAAATTATGGCACCTCTCTTATCACACAGAGAAATGTCATTTCCCTGAAACACAATTAATGAGTTACTTAGCATCCCCGATGTCTGGTCACCCTGCGTTGTTGTTGTAATGTTATAGTAGGCCTATATTAAATGTGACGACAACAACGTGATTTGAGTAATTCTACACCAGAGACGTTTAATAAATTGCAGTTAACATCAGTGTATTTTTTTTTAACCTAATCCTGCTTACACCATAGCGCCAGGGCTAGTTTATCCATCCTGGTCTGCCCCATATTCATGTGAGGTCAGGTGCCAAAGGCTCTGCTTGTACTCGACCGCGTGGTATTTGTTTTTGTTGTCATTGGTTATGTAATATCTTTCACTCAGGTAGACACTCTCAGACCCATTCCAAATTATAGTTTATTTATCTCAAAAAACATCGCTAGTATCATTCATAGAATTATCTTGAGTAATATGCTGCAACAACAACGTCAGCCTGATCTAATCTTTTTTAACGATTTAATCTGAAACCACTCCAAGGTTATGATTATGATATATAGACCCGTAAGAGAAATAATTTTCTATACCCTTAGCCAATTTCTCGGCAAGTTATTTACTTCAAAAAAGGCTGCTTTGTGTAGTTAGAACCGACACAGAGGCACTCGCGTTCCGGGAGAAGCAAAACGTTTTTTTTTTTTTTTTTTGCAATGCGGACAAATACATCGGCACGTTTCCACGAGGCTCGATATAAGCCTCACTTTCGCATACTCCACTCTGCAACTATGGCAAGAGGCCAGTGCACGGAAAAAGATGAGATTTAACAAAGTTTAACCCAAATTTATGGTTACAGAATGTGAATCTAAGAGTGAAATGAACTGTTAGTTACGTGATATGTGCACTATTCTACATATGCAGGCTTGGTTTTTTATTTTGACCATGTTTTTGTCACAAATGTACATCTACTAGGGCACGTATAATTTGTTACGATTCATGAATTTACATAAACAGAATAAAGTTAGAATAGACATGGCTGTAAAATGTATTCTTAAAAAATAAAGGTTGGGTTTTTGTAGTAAAACGTCTAGTATTTATGCACACTGACAGTTTGAATAAAACCCTGACTGAGGTAAATTAAGAAGCCGTATTTCATCGATTACCTGTGACCGTTTAGTAGCTATCACACTATCGTCACTTCCATGATTTTACTCTCTATGCTGTAAGCCAGTTTGTTATCCCAGTTAGGGAGTTTCGAGTTGGAACTCTTTCGTCACTAAAGGTAAGAAGTCCTACTGTATCATGTGACCTGTCAATGTGTTTCTCTTAGGCAACTATTCACGTCATCTTATGACATGGAAAGTTTCACAAGGTTATTTAGGATGGCCGAGCGATGGAGACATTTGAGTGGACTTGAGGAGTTTCTAACGGAAAAATGTGTGCATTTGGAACATGGTGATATAAATAATCAATAAATTATTCTCAAGAAAGGTTGCGTAACATTGTTCGCAAGTCACAGGATAGTGTAGGACTGCTTTAATGACAGGACCTTTAACGACAAAGGAGTTCGACACTCTTATATTTCTCATTGATATATGCCTATACGTGCGCTATAGTTATAGACTTGAGTAGGTTCAACTCCAGGCCTTGGGGATGGAATTTTTGCATGCCACTAATTATCCATGAGGCCCTGATGATAATAAGCAGTCAGGCTGCCGTGGTTCCTTTTTTCACGTTCTAAGGTTCGTGGTCGCACGTGAGAGTTCATACGAATCGTTTAGAAATATGGCGTACAAATTATACGTCACATCACAGGCCCTCGGGTCAATCCAACAGGCCCAGCCAAACAACATCTACCATACGTGTACTGAACGTACATGTATACAGGAATACAAACATACAAATGTATACTGAACAACAAAAAGGAACTTCACATTTGGAGAAATGTGTTATATTGAAAATGAGTAATAAACGCCAGTCAGTATGAGTGAGTACCGTAATGGCCTGGCCTAACTTGACGCGACCCATCATTGCAGTTATGGTGAACTATGTTGGGCGCACGCAGCACGCTCTTTTGTGTAAACCCCACCCTGCTCTTCTTGACTAAGCATCAAGACGTATTTGCTCAAGATTAGTAAAACACGGTAACAATCCTTGAGAGATAAATAATTCTTATGTCACACCTTATAAAAGTTGAACGTGAACGTGCATTTGGCATGCTCCACACTGGCCAATTTAATGTGGCTGTACTAACACATGTTTTTTTCATCTCTTGTTATTTGTCATCATTGTGTAAGGGAGCAAACCCGAAACTTCCAAATTTATTACCATAATCACCGTATCCTTTGTGTTATTTATTGATTTTTTAAATTTATTTAGATGGGGGCCGAGGTGGTTAGCACTCCAGCGCCGCGCAATAACCCAGGAGCCTGTCACCAATGTGAGTTCCAATTCCTGCTCATACTGGCTTCCTCCCTGGCCGTACGTGCGAAGGTCTGTCAGCAACCTGCGGATGGTCGTGGCTATTTCCCGCGCGCTGCCCGGTTTCCTCCCTTCATAATTCTTGCTGACGGGAGGATCGGCTCCGCGCCTTCAGCACGTGCTCCAGAACTTTTGTGGGTATATTGTCTAATTGTATAAATATAACTTACAATTCTGGAATATGACGTTAAACGTCTCTCATATCAAATCATTACCAAAGCCACTTGTTTAAGTGTCAATAGTTGCCACCTCTTCAGAAATGTGCCAATAATGAGGTGAGATGTTCACGTAAGGCGAAATCACGTTTTGGAACGAGACCTGGCTTGCTGCGAGGTAGACTATTATATATTCACGTGTCAGTCCTATCAAGCATTTTGTTTTGAAGACAATTCATCTTGAGAAGCGGGAATCCACATTAGGTGAACTGCATAGCATCAATCACACCTGTCAAGTTGTACAGATACAGTGAAAAGTAAATGAGTAGATAAACAACGTGGAATGCACACAGGGTTACGTGAATGTGTGACTACTGTAATCTCAATGTGTGGCGACAAGTGTCATTCTCTCACGCCATGTCAAACTTGGAACACTTTACAGCTGCTTTATGTGTAGGCCTGTACCTAGGCTCACATTAGCCGGTATAGCCACACACCTGTACAGATGATACCGTTCCTCAGATGTGATACCATTCCTCAGATGTGATAACCTGATAGTGATATGCTTTTTAATGGTATTTGCAATCTGTCACACTTATTTTGTAATTTGCAACGATGTCCAATTGTAACAAGACTATAGCCTATATTATGTCACTCCAGGTCAGTGACGTTATACGGTGGAAATTAAATGTAAAATAGATCATTTTGCCCTATTTTAGCGATTACATATTAGTGCTTCGAAAAGTACACGTTGATACTTCCGCATTGTCTCCGTTCACGTTTTTGAACGTTATTATGTATTAAAATGGCCACGTGCATTTTTGTCCTCATCCGAAAAAGAAGGGGACGGTAGGCGACTTTCCATACATATGTTCGTCCATCCTACACTGAGTATATATATTTTTTGTAATCAACTCTTACACTAAGCAGTGGGAACTTCTGAAACTTACAGATTTTGTAGTACAAACTTTCAAGATGTGAAAATTTGTAACCAAAGGGATATTTTTTCTTCATTTTTTTGGTGCTGTTTTCTCTTCCGTATCTTTTTAGCCTGTTATTTTGATACGGGATAAATTTTTGGGAAGCTTTAAATACCAAACTCAAACATTTCGTGGTACTCACTTTCAAGATGTGCACAGCAATATATATGCCTTCCATCCCCTTTCAAAAAAACAATCCTTCGTTGATGCGAAACCTAAATCGTCTGGGTGATGTAGCCGAGTACATACTTAAGGGTATGCATATATTGGACATTTGACAGAAAATGTGCAGGTCTTTGTCCCTATTTTATTTACTTAATATATATTTAATTACGCCGTACTCAACAATATTTCAGTTATATGACCTCGTGCATTATTTAGGCCGCGCAAGAACCAACCCGTCAAAATAATCCTTAAAATGCATAAAATGCCATCAACATCCCAAGAATATACACTAATTAAATCCTTTCTAATTTTGTCCATTTTTTAAATTTTCCACTTCACCGCTCGAACTGTCAGAAATAGAGCCTTTTATCCATCTTTTATGCGTCTGCGAAATCCTACTCAAATTTTGGGGCATTTGTGATGATAGCAGTCATTTATAGTCTGTTGTTTATTTTGGTTACATATCCATAGTCATTCAGTGGTATAAATCATCATATTTCCAAAACATACATATACCAGGATGCTGCGGGTGGACTAAGCATCCCCGAGTTCTTTGCATTATTTTAATGTCATTGTACGTTAAATGTGATGAGAACAGAGCAATTTGAGTAATTCTGTGCTAATGGCGTCTGGTTGATTGCATTTAACATTACTGCTTTTTTTACCTAATTCTGCTTAAGCCTTGGTGCTAGGGAGCGTGTAATTTGCCACTGTTTAAGTATTTACATGGACAGTCAGAATAAAACGCTAACTGAGGTAAATTGACAAGAGGCCGTATTTCACAGGTTACGTGTGACCATTTGTCCGTGTGTCCGCTGCTCTGGTTTTTCTCTCTATGCTGTACGTCTTAATTATATTAAGTATAGATTCATTAGGATGATTGCACACATCAATGTAGAAAGGGGAAGAGACATGCACGTTCTAATTCATAACACTGTTGTAGCATATAATTAGGTGAATCTTAATCATTGATCATTTTAGGTATGTTCACACGTGGTCTGTTAAAACCTCTGTACTTTATCGTCGTTTAAAGTATGAAGAATGGGATGTAACGTCACATAATTTACACGTGGTTCAAAAAAACACAACCACTGTATTTTATCGTATTTTAAATGTTTTCTGTGGCGCAGCAAAGATTGTGAAACACATGTGAAAATAGATTTGAGCACTGTTCTGAGCGGCACTTAGTTCTTTTCATCGCTTATGTTCACTTCAATCCTCAGAGAAACAAAGTATCCAAATCACGTCAACCGGCGAAACAACATCCAATGTCAAATTCAAGGTTCATTAATACAGTCAGCATCACAATATATTTTATATGGGTATACTTGTAGAGGTAATCAACAGTTTCCATTGATGTCTCAGTTCTTTAATAACGATAATAATTCTTTAATAAGGATAATAATTCTATAATAATTCATTAATAATGATAATAATTCATTAATAATGATAATAATTCTTTAATAATGCCATTTTGTAAAGCCGGTATACATTGTACGTTGCCTACTGTGACCTTGCCTATTATGTGAATTCTAGACCTTTAATTGTGTATTTATTTGTTTGTTTATTTCATTTGTGTTTTATGCCATACTTAAGAATATTTCACTTATACGGCAGCCGCCGGCATAGTGGTAGAAGGAAGATGGACAGAGCCCGGGGGAAGTCCACGACCAACGACCAGTTATCTGGCTTATTATCTCATTTGTGGACATTTAGCCACATTTCTTATACATTACCTGCAGTCAGCTTCTATATAACGTCACTTTCTAGACCAGTTAAAATGCCACATTGTCAATTTTACTTGTTGCTTTCTCTAGTTAATGACCAAGCCGAAGAGTTTGAAAGTGATGGAGAAGTTCAAGACTCTCGGATGATGACACAATACCACGCCCCCTACACGTCTGTTAATGCGAGTCACGTGGATGGAACCACGCCCCGACCACGTGCGTTACCTATCACATGGGTGGAACTAGAGCCAAGTTTGCATATGGCAACATGGTCACGGAAGGTAAAAAATGGAAAAGGAGATTTATTTACATAGGGGACTTCTGCTTTTTTTCTCTTATATAGTGGCGGTCATTTATGGGCGGAGAAAACTGAAGTGCCCTAGTAAATTGCCGACCTTTTGGCAAGTTATACACTGACAAAATTTGCCTCGTGTGATATATTGTTGGATTTACAAATAGCTCTGGCTTAGGTAATTTGACAAGAGGCGGAATTTTTAAACCGATAATACGTCTGACAATTTTCTAACAGCATCGCCACAGTTCTGGTTCTACTCCCTATGCTGTATATTACAAAATTGACCCTTCAAAGAATGTCGGGTCCTGCGACAAGGAGGCACATTACATGCCTTCGTCGTCGTATGACTGCAAAGTTGTTCAGTACGACGTTAAATCCCCAAGCACTCACTCCCTCACTCACTCAAAGAATGACGTAAGTGAATACACGACGCAAACGGGGCGACCACACGACGCAATCGGGCAAACGACACAAACGGACACACGAAGCAAACGGACGCACGACGCAAAGAGGACACACGCACGACGCAAACGGATACACGACGCAAAGGGACACACGACACAAAGGGGCTAACGCCAGCACAAGCATCGTCGACAGCTTATTGTCACTATGCTACATGAACCGTAATAGCCGGGGAATGTGTCCAATCTGGGGATAGTCGTGGGATTCCTCCGGGCTCTGCTGGCCGCTGTCGTAGAAGTGAAATATTCTTGAGTATGGCGTAAAACACCAATCAAATAAATAAATCAAAATAACACGAGGCACACACGAGGTGCTGGTTCAATCCCGACCTTGGGCAGCTAATTCCCCGGTTGTCGTTTTTAGGTGGGTTGTTGATTGCAGCAAGCGGTCAACGATGACCCTAGGGCAGTTTATGCAAGCTAACGTTCGTTCAGGACCAGTTGTCAGGCACCTATATGGCGTGCAAGCCTGTATGTAACGTGCTGTCAGTAACTTGCCAAATTGTCGGTTATTTATCCTGAGCACTTATCTCCTACACCAATGAAACTAGCCTCAGTCTTTTGAGTGACAATGTATACATTACATTAGTCACCAATGAAGTAAATAATCAGTCAGAAGAAAAAAAGAGTAGAACCACAGGAATGACTGTGCATCTTTTGACGTGTTGCTTACAATTCTCGTACGTCTCCAGACGTAGGTCGGAAGGTCTTCCAGCAACCTGCAGATGGTCGTGGGTTTCCCCCGTTTCCTCCCACCATACTGCTGGTGTAAATGAGATATTCCTGAGTAGGGCGTAAAACACCAATCAAATAAATAAAATAAATACAATTCTCATACGTATTCTCTTTCGTTATAGATAATTAGCACAACGCGTGTTACTTAATATCCAAATGTACATGTGTGCCCACAATACACATGTATGCCCACAATACACATGTTTGTCCTTTCGTTACCGATGATTACCAGAGTAAGTTTTACTAACAATTGCACCTGTATGCACACATTCCAAATGTATTCCCTTTCGTTACAGATAATTATCATACTAGTGGCACGTGTTGCTTACAATACATATGTAGTACGGTATCTCACCTTACAGATAAGGCAGTCGAGTACCCTTGTTTACAATCCATGTGTATTCTCTTGTGTTACAGACAATGTAGCAGAGTACGTGGTCTTGGCTCTGCTATGTACAGCTCTGGTCTTGGGTTTAACACTTCACACTATCAGGTCTGTACATTTTCACAAGAAGTCTGGTTTAATCACTGCTTGTTTGTACACTCTAAAAATAAATCTGTTAAATTTAACATAATAATATGTTTTCTGAGTGATGGTAGAATAGATCACACCACTGCACCATAATATTGTAGTAAGGACTTGTGTTATTGTGTTCAAGAGCTCACGGTCGGAGAGCTTGTTTATGAAATGCCTTGTCTTGGTAATATCTTATTCTTTGGAATATCTTGTCTTCCCGATGCTTTGGTTTTGCAGTGTGTTGTTTTAGGTTTGCATTGCGTTTACCATTGTCTTAACTGCATCCTGTTTCAGGCACAAATCGACTGTTGATGTGGGAGTACAGACACAAGGTGAAATCATAACCTACACGGTGAGGGAATGGAGAGAGTATGTTGACATTACTGTATTGTGAGACGAGCCAAGGCTTTGCTGGAAAAGGCGGGGAAAATGTTATCTGCATGACTTACAAGCGGATATCGCCCAAACATTTGTGAGGAATGTTGGGACCATCCGAATTATCGGACAAAAGGTGATACATGCACATTCGATAATCAGTGGGGAACTATTCCATCTGCGAGACAGTTGAAGAGAAACTGCAATATTTCCGTCATGCGGGGAACTCATCCTGTCCAAACAGATGGGAAACTATTTGATATTTCCCACCAGTAGGGAACCTGTTCCCGGCTGTTGAGAATACTATTCCACGGCATGAGGTCGGGTAAAATTTGGTGCAGTGGGGAAAATATTCGCAGCCAGTGGGAATACTATTCCTGGGCAGTGGGAAAACTGTTTCATCTACGAAACAGGCGGTAAAATAGCTGTACAATATTTGGGACATACGTGGAGTTTGTTGTCGACAAGACGGATGGGAAACTATCCGATATTCCCAGCATGTACGGAAACTAAATGATGAATAATGATGAAAAATCGATGGGAAAAGTGTATCTCAAGTGTCCGTAATGTGAAAAAATTGAGGAAATTTTACGGACAAAGAAGAAATTGGTTTGCCAGCAAGTTAGGAAAGTGTCCCTTCTAGAGAACAAACTAGGGGAAACTAATCACCTTCACAGCACAAGGGGAAACTATCCCGCCTGCTGGACATGTAAGAAAACTATCGAGCCTTCCCGACAAGTGGGACAACTATCCGTTCTATCGGACGTAAAGAAACGTCACATTTTCTACGCAAGTCCGAGAAACTATCGACTCTATTACTGTGCAAATGGGGAAAGTACCTTTTATTCACAGCAAGTTGGGCAGTACATATATCTACCCATGCATTGGACTGATAAAAGCGATATCCCATCTTCCTGGCAAGTGGGAGAACTCCTGACTTGCCTGACAGATAGAGAAACAACCCCCCTCCCGGATACGCGGGGATGCAATTCCATTTACCGAACACAGAGAGAAACTATGCCACCCTTTGAATAAGTTGGATAACTTTACAATCTACCAAATAGATAGAGAAACGACTCGCACCTTTTGGATAAGTGAGAAACTACCCCATCAAGGGAGTTTCGAGTTCGAACGCCCTTGTCTCTAAAGGTAACATTAGTCCTCCTGTATCATGTGACTTGTCAAAAATGTTAAGCAATCGTTGTTGACATTAATTTACCTATCACCTCTCCCATCTCTCGCCATGTTCTGGATACACGGATGGCACAGCTTTCCTTCACGAATTTAAGTCCACAAGCGCTCAGCACCTCATTTTGTCATCGTTCGTATACTCTTTATAACGTTTTGAGAACTTTTCCCCCGGCGCCCATGTTCTAGTAAATGTAATAAAAAGCAGAACCTAACATTTATGACCGGTCACATGGTACAGGGGGACGTTTTTCTCCTACAGCGATAAAACATTCGAACTCGACACTACCCACTGGCGACCATCGGTACTTTCCGGAAATTAGAGCTCACTCAACACTTTCAGGGTTAGGTTATATGTTGGGGTGGGAACTTTGTCCCTCCTTTTAAACAAGTTTATATAAAAGTGCCATCCGACTTTCGCATCTACCGATATACAACCGAATTCCATTAAGACATGGCGCATTTGTCTATATTATTTCTTGGGAGTTTGCATGTGGTCATATGTGCAACATACTGATGTTAAAATCTCACTTTGCATTCGGATATGAAGATTTTAAAATGTCAACTATATCTATGAATTGGAAATGAAGAGTAAATTAGCTCTGACTCCGGTAGGACATGTTCACAGCTTAGCCACTCTGAATCGTTCATTCACAAACCTGGAACTCGGAACTCGGCCCTGTGGCTTGCGCTGTCCTCGAAGTGCCAAACCTGAATGCCACCAAAATAAAGATGTTTCATAATACTGAATTGATATCACCTCATTCTACGGCTATAATATAGACAATAACATCGCAATTACCAAAAATGTTACCGACGCATCCAAGGGCCAGCATCAGAACTTCACAAACCGCCATTTTCGAATCACGTGACTACGTTGCTATGGTGACTGCCTTTCCCAAAATTAAATCCTCTACTAGTTGATTATACTTCATTCCTGTCCATTATTAACACACAGATTAAAGTTAACACTTCCAAACAAGTTGTCAGTCGCTCATTTAATGGTGTAGAGTTTATCTTTTTCCGGACTCAAACTGCGGCCGACTCAAATTGAAAATGGCGGCTAGCAAAGTTGCACCAGGTACATTTGTGATAATTGTAACGTTATGGTGTTTATTATTACTAACATACAACTATACACTCTAAAATATGTTTTGGACGTAAACACAAAGCTCCACACAATCTTGTTTTCGCTTTTTAAGCACATGGTTTGCTAAACATGCAATGAGAAAAGGTGTTTAGGTTGAAATGTGAAGGCATTTAACATGTGGAGGGTACAAAATATTTTAGGTCCGGAAATCCTAAACGTGTTTACCACCAAAACACATGGTATGCTGAACAGATTTGATAACTATGCACAAAGCAACTGCAAGCCTCCAGTATTTAAAGAAGGTCCGTTAAAGTATGCAACATTTAACTATTCAATATAAAGCAGTCATGTTGAAAATGATATTAAATTGTAGCATACAAACAAAAAAATGTTAATATAAAGAACTAACAGCCTAAATGAATTTCATATAGCCTGATTTTCGGTGCATTGCTATTGACAATGAATGTCAATATTTTGATACCCGGTACACATAAATACACAGGCGCATTGTTTGCCTGCATGTATCCTTACCGTAAGCTGTGGTGCTCCAGTACAAGCTGCAATGGACATTCAATGCTATGTTGTTACATTCTTACTAAGATTTCGCTTTGATTCATAAAAGTATCTGTTCTCTGACAGTATTTTCCCTAATCAAGGAAAACTCACCTTTAATTGATTTAAGCTTACTTCAAAATCTACGTCGCCTTTCCTCTATTCACAGTTTGACAGCTACATATTGTTTCAGTAAATGACAGGTTTGTCACGTGAAGAATACAGTGGAAAATTACATGAAAAGAAAATACTCCAGTAACCTGGTACTGATATATCTGTCATATTAGTCTCTGATGTAACCTACAACAACACACCCACCACTTACACATCACTACTAGGCACGACTACGCACGTATATAATAATGTGCAGCAGACACAAACACAAACAATTTTATGAGAAACGATAAAAACAATCAGTACACACCAGTACCGCAATTGCCAAATACAGATACACTTCTCGACATCTTCTCTTCCAAAAATGAACAGACGACCAACCTCGTTTTCAATAAGATCACGTGTACTGTGGCCAGCATGCGCAAATAGAACGCGTAGATGACTACACCTGTTTTAACGAAGTAATAGTATCGTAATAATCGTCATACAGACATGTTTAACTGTTACGTGTGTTCTTGATTATGTGGTTACTTTTCTGTTAAGCAATTCTACGTTTAGACAGATCAGTGCTTAGCTTTGTGTGATCTTTGTGTTTTTAGCTTGGATATGCTCATACAAATGTCCTATGGCCAATAAACGACGATAACGTGTTTAGTTTTATTTGATTTATTTTATTTATTTATTTATTTGATTTGTGTTTTACGCCGTACTCAAGAATACTTCACTTATACGACGGCGGCCAACATTATGGTGGGAGGAAACCGGGCAGAGCCAGGGGGAAATCCACAACAGTCCGCAGGCTGTTGGCAGACCTTCCCACGTACGATCGGAGAGGAAGCCAGCATGACGTGGACTCACAGCGACTAATCGTGTTTAGCATCTTGACACATGGTGTGGCATGTCAAACCTTTGAAGGCGTCTCCAGTGTGTTTTATCCTCCACACCAGATTTAGAGTGTAATTAAGAAATCCAGTCATATACCTCCGGTAGCATACAAGAGAGTCTAAAGCATATGCCTATACACTAAAAAAATGAATGTGTTAAATTTAACAGAGAGTCTGTTATCTGAGTGATGCTAGAATGTATTCTGTTCTTGCAGTATAGATATTTCTGTTACATATAACATATTCTATTAATTCAATATAACATTCCATTAGACTAACAGTATATTATGTTGAATGTGATACAGTATTGTGTTATAAAAACATAATACATTCCAGCATCACTCAGAAAACAGACTTTTCTGTTAAATTCATCAGATTAATTTTTTGACTGTAGTTTAGCGCTGTTTCACTTCCAGGTTCACCCTTGATGATGAACTTTTCGAGACGTAAGATGTGTAGTCTATTGTTTATCGCGATGATCTTTTTGTGTGCAAACTGGTTTACGTATTTCTCGCGCATTATAAGAGAACAGTGGTCCAGAGTCATGAATAGGCAACTCATTTCATTATTACACTGAAAAAAAATAATCTGTTAATTTTAACAGAAAATCTCTTGTCTGAGTGATGCTAGCATGTATTCTGTTATTATAGATCGATTCATTTCAGTGTAGTTCTGCGACATTAACAAAGTCATGAAAAAAAGTGCGCTTTAGTTCCTATGGGCTGCGGGGGGCAGAGCTGCAGTATTGCCTCATGAACACTGAAAGGCCATAACATTTAGTTACCAAGTAAATTAGAAAAAAAAAGAGACTGTGGCCGTTTAGGTCAATTTCCACCCCTCATCCGAAATGGTATTTATTGTCCTTTCTTGCAAAATATTCAACTGAAGAGAAAACACGCCGGTAGATTTTTTTTGTACGAAACTTGACACATTATTCTGACATCATTGCACTCTGTAAGAGCTACTACCTCGGGGATTTGTGAATTCAAAGCGGATTTTGGCTTATCCGAAAAAGCAACTTTGTTTGCATTATGTCTCTGCGCACACATAACACCCATTACTGTATTCTCAAGGAAAGCTGTATCGTGTACAATGGATTTTTGTTTTTGTTTAAAGCTGCACTCAAGAATTTTCAGTAAAGTTTTAGTATTCATCGGAGACATCGGAGATTACACATTTACCCTATTTATTTAATGTAGGAAAGATGTAGGTCAGCGCGACTTCAAACACGTACCACAAGGTATATGGGTTCAATTCCGGCCTTGGAAAGGGAATTTGTAAATTCCCTCACTCAAATTGCTCTTGGTGCGTTTGTGACGATAGGCGGTGGACGGTGCTCGTGGACTGTTGACAAAGTTTTGGGTTCACCAGAAGAAAGGAATTTTCGAGAACATTATTTCAGTAATCTTTTACTCATAGGTAAAAAATTACTTCAACATTTGGTGTCGAGATTTGGCTTAGATAAACTTCCTGTGACGTCAGAGTTCCTAACCTCTGATAGAATGGTTTGTAAAGCCCACCTTACAATTCAAATGTATTTAGGTTATTCACTTGATTGGAGTTTACACAGTGCTCAAGAATATTTCACAGGTGCAACGACGGCAAACTTGGAGGGAGAAAGGCGTGCAGAGCACGAGGAAAACCCACGATCATCCACAGGTTGCCTACAGAATCTCCGGAGACGAAGTCAACATGCGCTGAACTTGAACTCACAGGGATAGCATTGGCGAGAGGCCTCTGGATCTTTGTGCTGCGCTAGTGTACTAACCAGTTCATGAAAGCCCCCGGGAAATTGTAATTCCCCGTTCTTGCTTTGCGTGACAAGCGATCGACGACGCTTGTGTGGCTATTTTCGCAGTCCAACTTGGCGGGCAAATTTGTATGACGATTGTGGGAAAGATAGCCCGACAGAAAAATCATTGAGTATATATGGCTTTTAACAATCACATAAATATGTTTATGGGTTTGTAGGCCACAAGAATGTTTCCAATATAATGAACGAAATGTCAACAGTTATAAAAGGTCTTCGTTTGTGAGCTAAAGAGATCTTTGGTTAGAGTGAGTGAGTGCTTGGAGTTTAACGTCGTACTTAACATCTTTTCAGTCATATGACGACGAAGGAATCCTAAGAGTGCATGTATTGTGTCTCCTTGCAGAACGGATTTTCCACCGCTCTTTACCTAGTGCTGCTTCACTGACACAACTTACCGAAGGCAAGTATGCCGCCCTGCCCCGCACGGGTCAACCAGTCGTTGCACTATTCCCTTCATGCTGAACGCCAAGCCAGTAAGTTATAATTCCTTCTTTTAAGGTCTTACGTCTTAGGTGTGGCTCGACACAGGATTGATCCTGGATCTAAAGCTCCCGAAGCGGACGCTCTGCCAACTGTGCTATCACGGCCGGTAGCAACACTGGTAGTTACATGTACATTTAACTCTAAAGAATAGTTTTTCGCATAGTTTTCGGATATAATTTGCTTAACAAGCAAAATCTAAATAAGGATTTGCTGTGTGTCAAATAACTTAAATCGAATGTAAATTTGCATCCAAACATCTGCATTTAATCTGAATTATGAAAATATTCCATGTATTGAAAATATAACTAGGAATAAAATTAAGCATAAACACAGCTAAAAAGACCAATTTCTAGCTCAAGCATATTTATTAAACCTATTACATCTTCATTAGGAACATCATTATGCAGATCATACATCCCACGAGGAAAAATATTTCCCAATGTCTTTTTCCCTTTAAAGAAAACTAACAAAATTATTGAAGGCAATACGAATAACGTTTCAGACTCTTTCATCTGAGCTTTACGTAATTGTTATGCTTTCTCCATTTGATTAGCGCACTTGGAAACGGGCAAACGTTTCAGGCAAGAATGGTTGATTGATTGACCGTACGATGGATGGTCTGTCATCAAATTGCGGATGGTCGTGGGTTTCCACCGGGCTCTGCCCGGTTTCCTCCCACCATAATGCTGGCCGCCGTCGTATAAGTGAAATATTCTTGAAATCAATAAACAAATTTATTGATGTTTCAGTTATACTACGTTGATCAGTTTCATTGGTAGATGAACCACTGAGGCCGAAGTAAACCATCAGTCTTTGACAAGTAAAGGACGTACTTTCCATTCGTTGTCGACATGCAAAAACCTAAAAAAAAAACGAGGACATTTGATTAAACCACTGACTAAAAGGGCGAATGGTAATTTTGTCCACCACATTCTCTGTACGGAAAAAGTATTGAATGGTAGTTTGACTGAAAACTTCCTCCTTATACGTTTATTTGGCATTTACAAAATGCAGCTGTACTTCATAATTTGCGCATTTCCCCAGCACTCTTCAACGATAAATACAACATGTATTTGACTGGTAATAAGACTTTGAGGTAAAATGAGTGAGTGAGTGGTTGGGGTTTAACATCGTACTTAACAATTGTTCAGTCATAAGGCGACGAAGGAGCCCTTAGAGTGTATGTACGTGTAATGTCCCTCCTTGTTGCAGGACGCATTTGAACCGCTTTTTTTATCTGGTGCTGCTTTACTGAGACGCCTTACCGAAGGCAAGTAAGTCGCGTCACCCGAGCCATTAACTTATACGAGTTAAGCAGTTGTTGCGCTATCCCCTTAATGCTGAACGCCAAGCAAGGAAGCTACAACTTCCTCTTTTAAGGCCTTTGGTGTGCCCTGGCCCAGGATTGACCCTGGATCTATCACCCCCCGAAGCGGATGCTCCAGCAACTGAGCCATCGGGGCGGTAAACGTAAAATGAATGTATAACTGAGAAACAAAACTAACGTTTTCATAATTAAAGACACAGGAAGAACTAACGTAAAGTATATACTAATATCCGACCAAAGATCATTAAACACTGTCCACAACAATAGTTCTATTCGTTTATATGTTTTTTTTTTTCAGATATTTTTTAGCCTAGTACAATTCATTTGAAATTTTCAATATTAGCAGTGGCACACTGCACTGGTAAAGCCTAGATTCATTGACAAGTTATGGACAGTCTTTTTTATGTTAAATCTGTACCCTAAATGTTATCTCTCAGGTCAGAAATTATCATAAGATATTGGTCTAGTACTGCAACAAAAACATCACACCAATTATAAAAAAAGTTTGTTGCCATTGAAACCATAAAACTACAGGAATTCTCCAAAACAAGCCACAAGGAGCAAACCTATCCAAATTATAAATTTCCGATTTGAATTTGAAGAATGGATAGTTCGTTTCAACTACCATACTGAGGATTAAAAATTTGGTCAGTAGGATTGGTTTCAAGCAAGCAATAATAAGCAATACATATAAAATTAACTTATGAAACATTTTAAGCATAAAACAAGTCTTGAACAAGAACAAACGTAATATATATCTACATATCAACATGAAAATTCCACTTAATAACTGCATGCATGCACACTTATATTTAAATAAATAACCTGAGAAACATCATAGCCATTATCTACAGGTGACATCCCTGGATATGCAACACTCAAAAACCCAGATCCATTAAGGGTTTGACAGATAAAAGTTCTCTTTCTGTCACACCACAGCTGTAGACTACAGGGAGGCACAATTTTGGCACTTCAAAGTTTTCAACGTACGTTACCGACACAGTTAAACTCAAGCTTTGATGTAACAGGAGAGCACTTCTGTTCTACCTCGTGGTCACCTGACTGAAGTTTTATTCTGCACTCAACAATGTATCACTTCCATACTACATTATGACCGTAAGATAGAGAAGCCCCATATGACTGTACGGTATGTACTGCCATGACATCACAAGGTCAATGGACGCTCGATCGAAGTGGAGTACATTTTCTGATGTTTGATGACCAAATTCTACAGTTTTTCTTCCATTTTTTACATATTAAATGATCTGAATCGATTCGGGGAACATAAAACTATCTATCTACAATTTGGCAGGCTCAGTGTTGGGATCTACTTCAAGCATGGGTGGAAATAGGGCAACGACCTTCACCAGGTCCCTTTTAAACTTTCTGACTCAAATGACACAGCCAAACCAGCAAGAGCAAGCTGCATTCGGACACGCGACCTCAGTGGTCACGTGCTAAAGAACTTCATGAAGGTGGAAGCCTTTCAGTCTCCTTGTCCAGTGAGTAGTATGAAGAGACGAGTGAACTGTCAACTTGTCACATTATTGTGATCTCTCAGTCAAGCTCTTTCCTGTCAGCTGTTCAATGCTCTGTTCGGCGACCGCTCTTCTCGCTGTTTTACATGACGCAGGAGAAGGATCAGAGCTGCAGGAGTGACCCCAGGAATGCGACTGGCTGCCGCAATCTGAAACAAAAGAATTGCACAAACGTATAAACATATATGGGGGCCTCCTCCATGGCCGACATCATAAACATATAAACATATATGGGGCCTCCTCCATGGCCGACATCATAAACAGATCAACATATATGGGGCCTCCTCCATGGCCGACATCATAAACAGATCAATATATATGCTTTTTTCTTTTGGACCACTTTCCCTAATATACCAGCACATTTTCTTTATATAAAGGCGGGTGGAGGAAACGACATTTCCACATGACAACACAGTAATTTAAGCGTGCTAGATTTCTGAAATTGATCCCACCATTCCATAAATGTGTCGAAGTCACACTACATGCCATTAATCTGAAAACACCACATTGGGCCCTAGAAGACTCTTGGACATGTATCTAAAGAGATATTCACATGATGATATTGGTTGAATCAAATTCAAATGAAAACCGGAACTGCGAAGCAGTTTCAGCCACATCCGTTGTCAAAGTTATCACTGTACACTGTCAAATGGGTGACAACTTAACTATATCTAAGCACACAAAGGCTCTGGAAAGCCATTGACAGTGTAGCAGAAACGAGCAAGTCAACAGGTGATTCATCTGTTTAGATAAACTCGATATGAAAGCAATAGGATAAATATATATTTCTAAAAAAGCAAAAAATAAAAAAAAAAAACCTGTTGTCAGTTAAACCCTTATAGCCATAACAAAACCTATTAACTGTAGCTCAAATCCGTGGACAAGTAACAAAAAGAGCATGTCTTTGGCTACAATTTGGTGCAAGTTTCACGTTTCTAGCTATCATAGTAATAGAGTTAAAGGCCATTGAAATTCTGTTACTAAATTTCGCTTTTATAACTATATCTGATCAAAGTTACTAAGATAGAAAGAAAATAAAAACAGATTCACAATCAGCGCTCTGAAATACACCAGAATACTTTAAAAAAAATTTAAATTTCAAAACTGATGCAGGCAAGCTTCCCCAGTTTTTACAGAAAGTCAACAACTTCTTTCAAACTTTTAGTAACAACCAATGCAGTTTACCTGCATCTTAAATTTCAGAACAGTCCGTTCATTGGTTCTTGAGAAGGAGATGTTTAAACGACGTCATAAAATCCAATATGGCCGTCAAACTACTTGACATGGGAAAAAACGAAAAAGCTGGCAAACAACTTCAAGTATAGGGGAATAAATAATAATAATAATCCGCGCGAAAACAATAGTGTCCCGCATGACTACCTGCACGGACCCCTCATAAGACAAAGGCTATTTCATACGTTCTGTAGAATTTGCTAAATCACAATGCGAGAATGGGGCTTACGAAATATAAAAGATACCCTGTCCTATTTTCGTCTCATTCATTTATAGTCAAATTCAACGACTCAAAATTCATCACGTACATGTGGTACTTTACACAAAATTCTGCTCATAAATATACTCATCTTATCACATTTATTTTTTGCCGGATTTGTACTTTACACAATGTCAATATCTCATGACAGTCCCATGTTACAGACATGATAGATGGAGAAAACAATGCTGTCTTCTCAGGTAGACTACATATATGTATCTTCATGTGACACCACAGGTGGCGGATCCTGTAGCAGCTGGATTTTTATGAAATGTGATATTCAGCAGAGCAATTTTACACCAAACTGGGTTACTTGAACCAAAATATAACATAGAGGGCTATTATTAACTTCTTTATTTCATGGGATCTTTAAATGTACCAGGGAATATTTCACTTTTACCATAAGATAGAAAAGACAGCAGACAGCTGTTTTATATTTTAGCAGTGGGAAGTTTGGAAAACCAGAACAACATCACTTGGTTTTTCTTTCCACAATACTCTCATCTAGAAATTTTATACATAATTTACTACAGGGTGTTATTCCTTTTTTCCTTGTTCTTACTTTTTAGCCTGAACATTACAGCTTGATTCTACATATACAAGTAGAATAGACGTAAATGTACGACAGTCACGCATAAAAAAAAAAAAAGGTGCAATAAGTCAAGTGACACGCAAAATACTGTACAACACATGAACGATAAAAAAATGTTGTACCCCGCTTTGTGAATCTAGGCCCAGATGTAAAGTGTAGTTTAGGAAAATCCATGTGTGTAGTTTTTTTTGTTTTTGTTATCCCTTAAGGCACAAAAATCCATCAATGCTAGGCCATTCTGAAAAAAATTTAAAGTGAGACATAAAAGATACATACTGTATGAGGCTGAGCTTCTGCCAGCTTAAGTTTGGCCTCTGTAGACATGTTTAAGCTGGAAATAAAACAAACATTACAGAGCTTGAATGAATGAATGATTATGGCTTAACGCCACATCAGCAATATTTCAGCCATATCGTGGCGATTACAGAGCTTGAGACATAACTGCAAACTTGAATATGTCCTTCCTGTCTTTAGAGATCTAGAGCTAAGTACCCCTTTGGTTCTTCCTGTGAGTACAAGTGCACCTATCCATATATATATATATATATATATATATATATATATATATATATATATATATATATACTTGTAATATAAACAGGCCGTAATATAAGTACAGCACAGAGAGTAAAACCAGAGCTGTGATGATGGCTGGCAAATGGTCACAAGCAACAGCCTTTGGTCAATTTACCTCAGTTAGGGTTTTATTCTCAGTGTTCATGTACATACTTCAATAGTAACAAATTACCAACTGCTTAAATCATCATGGCTTAAGTAGAATTAGGTAAAAATAACTTATGCAGTGAGGTTCACTGTAAAATATTAGACGCCCCCGCATAGTCTCGAATTACTCCAAATGCAATCCTGTCAGCACATTTTATATACAAGCGTCATGAAAACACTTCTGCATACAATGATACATTTTACTGTGAACTGTATGTACCACTTGAGGCATAGCCATATTCAATACTTGGGACATACATGTTACAATATGTACCATTTGAGGCATAACTGTACGCAATACTTGGGACATACACATTACAGTATGTACAACTTGAGGCATAGCTGTATTCAATACTTGGGACATACATGTTACAATATGTACCATTTGAGGCATAACTGTACGCAATACTTGGGACATACACATTACAGTATGTACAACTTGAGGCATAGCTGTGTTCAATACTTGGGACATACATGCTACAATATGTACCATTTGAGGCATAACTGTACGCAATACTTGGGACATACTTTTTACAGTAGGAATCACTTGAGGCATAATTATATGCAATAGTTAGGACATACACATAACAGTATGTACCACTTGAGGCATAGCTGTATGCAATACTTGGGACATACACGTAACAGTATGTACCACTTGAGGCATAACTGTACGCAATACTTGGGACATACACATTACAGTATGTACCGCTTGAGGCATAGCTGTATGCACTACATGGGACATACACATTACAGTATGTCCGGTTTGAAGCATGCCTGTATGCCATAACTGGAACATACACGTAACAGTATGTACCATTTGAGGCATAGCTGTATACAGTACTTGGGACATACACATAACAGTATGTACCACTTGAGGCATAACTATATGCAATACTTGGGACATACAATTTATAGTATGTACCATTTGAGGCATAGCTGTATGCAATACTTGGGACATACACATAACAGTATGTACCACTTGAGGCATAACTGTATACAATACTTGGGACATACAATTTACAGTATGTACCATTTGAGGCATATCTGTATGCAATACTTGGGACATACACGAAACAGTAATGTATCATTTGAAGCATAACTGTATGCAATACTTGGGACATACACATAACAGTATGTACCATTTGAGGCATAACTCTATGCAATACCTGGGACATACAGGAAACAGTAATGTACCATTTGAGGCATAACTGTATGCAATACTTGGGACATACACATAACAGTATGTACCATTTGAGGCATAACTCTATGCAATACTTGGGACATACACATAACAGTATGTACCATTTGAGGCATAACTCTATGCAATACCTGGGACATACAGGAAACAGTAATGTATCATTTGAGGCATAACTGTATGCAATACTTGGGACATACACATAACAGTATGTACCATTTGAGGCATAACTCTATGCAATACCTGGGACATACAGGAAACAGTAATGTACCATTTGAGGCATTATTGTACGCAATACTTGGGACATACACGTAACAGTATGCACCACCAAAAGTCCATTACCTAGAAGTATGCACCTTCCCTATAGCTAGTCTCCGCGTCACTTTACACGTTTCTTCCATCTCTAACACATTATGTGATCTGCAGTATCTGCTCAACCATGTGTTTTTTTTTTTCCTCTGTATTGCGCAGCAAACATTTGAGAAACCACTGATGCACGGAGAGGAAACAATGTTCCAAACGCATTTGTGCTGAATTCATATTCATAACTTTACTTTTCCAAAGTGCTGGTAAAGAACTTCAATATAAATATCTGTCCCAAATTTTAGAAGACTTAGGATAATACTGTAATATTTTTACAGCTCTCTTATATATTTTGATACGTGCTACACCTCAGGTTTGTGGTTCAAATTTTTAACTAATTATTTTTTTAGCGCCAAATGTAATGTATATACATGTGCACTTCCTCAAAAGCACCCACCTGAGATAGTCGAGGTTTGAAGGCAGGACCAGCTGTTCTTCTCTCCTCACCTCCTCTATGTCCCCCAGCTGGCTCTCCAGATCTGCGGCATATTTGGCTTTAACAGAAAATAAAACTCACCATTTATTTGTTTTTAATTTTATCCGATATAAGTGTTTTGTGTATCTTCTGTAGTGATATTAATTCATTTACAAGTTCCTTCAGAAAATGAAGGAAAAATAAAAAAAACTTAGATAAAACACAAAAAGAAACTGAATGAAAAGCAGTAGAAAATGAAAGAAACACTCATGACAGCAGAAACAGGAGAAAACACAGTGGAAACTTTGAAAAACACAGCAGAAATTTGTTTCTAAAAAAGCCATTATTGATTTCTAATCAAAAATTGATAATTAATCAGATGCTCCTCCAGGTGAAACACAATGGAAATGTGTAAATTCGGGTTAATCAGATCATGAGAACATTGATAAGAAAGCATGTACACACTGGAACAGTTTCAATTACCATGTACTTCTTAAAATATCTTGGGTCTGACAGCAGCCTGCGGATGGTTGTGGGTTTTCCACCGAGCTCTGCCTAGTTTCTTCCCACCATAATGTTGGCTACTGTCGCACAAGTGAAACATTCTTGAGTACGGCGTAAAACACCAATTAAATAAATAAATAAATAAATAAAAAATCTTGCTCAAAAGGTATTGCCTCACGTGAACACACATATACTTCCATCCATGGACTGGTGCAAATCAAGATGCCCACAAAACTGATTTAAAGTATAATTTCTACCTGAGAGTATTGTGAAAATAACTACCAGATTTTGCTGTTCTGATTTTCCAGGCTTCTCACTGTTAAAATATAAAACGGCTATCTACTACCATTTCATAAAAACTGAAAATACACCTCCTTAATTCTAAACACGCATCAGTATGACACACCTTCTATTTCTATTTTGGTGAAGAGATAAGGGTCATTTCTCACATGACCGAACAGATCCGGGTACTTCTGCACTAGCATGGCCATGGAAATGCTGGTGATAGCAAGGATCTTAAAGGCACTGAAAACAAACCCAGACAACATTATAATTAATGAATTTACAACACACTTATTACAAAATACACCCTGACAAACTGTTGAATTTTCTTTACAAAAATTCTATTCAGTTGCAGGGCCTCCATGGCTCAGCTGGTTAGCTTGCTAGCGCAGCGTAATGACCCAGGAGCCTCTCACCCATGCGATCGTTGTGAGTTCAAGTCCAGCTCATGCTGGCTTCCCCTCTGGCCATAGATGAGGAGGTCTGTCAGCAGCCTGTGGATGGTCGTGGGTTTGCCCTAAGACCTGCCCGGTTTCCACCCACCCTAATGCTGGCAAAAGTCATGTAAGTGAAATATTCTTGAGTACCGCGTTAAACACCAAACAAATAAAATAAATCTATTCAGTTGTATTTTGGTACATCTGATATTCTGACATGTTTTCATTAACATTTCACTCATAAAACTGACAGCCATATGATATATGTAAACTTTCTGAGCATGGTATTTAAAAACATTCAAATAAATAAAGAAGGAAATAATTTCCATTTCATGTGCCATGCATCAAAGAGACCTTCTAAACCCGGGTATCCGACAAAAAACTTTTTAAAACATCTTTTTTGTAACTTGCCCTGTCCTTGACAGGAAACAAACCACAGGGATGAGTTCTCAAACTAACAGTTCCATTTCTGGGAGACAAATGGATGTGGAGAAATCTGTCTGTAACTGTCCAACAAATCGTACTTATAGAATAATATGGACATGACCCGGTCTTTACATGCATGTGATGTTGTTATTCTTCAGAGTAGTCTCCCCTTAATCGAAATTCTGCTGGGAACACCAGCATTAACATTTAAGTGCAGAGCTGCAATCCAGTCAACCAAGAAAGAGTCACTGGTCACAATATTTCATTAGTTTGCACTATATTCTCTTAATATGAATGTCCAGCTATATTCTGTTTTCATCTGGTGATTTACTGTACATTTAGATCTATTTATTTTTCAATAAATAAAAAGACTACGTTGTCAATGAATCAAGTACATGTATGAAACCATAGGTTTCCCCTGGACATTCTGTCAGATATCACTGAACGTACATGAAAAGTCAACTGAACACAAAAACAGAAATATGCGAGTTAAGTTTATCATTTTAACTGCTTACAAATCAACAAGATAAAAGACTGGACCTACAATGGCATTATGCATGATTTCTTTTCTTGGAAACAATTGGTCAACAAATGGATTTTCTAAGAACAAGCAAGTTTACTTTACCAGAGCCCTAAAACATGTACACTGAAGAACTAGATGTAAGCAACTGGGTGTAGGTTTACATGCATTAAATAAAGAAAAAATACTCTGCATCAGCAATATACTAAATCCCCCTAAGGCATTGGCAAGTGAAGATGAAGGTAAATGGACCCAAAGCATAACGACCTTGAAAAAACAGACCAAGGTCAATGAAATGCAATACGTTCTTCTACATCACTTTCTACAAGTGTGGCAAAATTGCTTAAAGACTTCATGACATAGGATGTCTAAAGCCTAAGTCTATATCACGAAATACAAATAACACAATGACATTTCATGAAAAAATTGATCATGGTAACAGAAGCTGAAAATTAGTTCACTCCATTGCCTGAGTGTAAATGTGTTACTTTAGTAACCCTTATTCAGTTCAAGAAAGATAGTCTTTACAAAGAAACAGACGAGTGGACTTAAGTAAAAAAACATTGTTGACAATACAATTCCTCCAGAACTCAATGAAGTATGAACTATAACAGCTGCTTAACAAGGGAAATTAAGGCAGGTAATATCTACCAAACAAATTTATAATTTCCTTTTTTTTTTTTCATGAACAATCTTTGCATCATGCTGCTTTTACCTTGCACAATTTGCTTTCTTCGGTAATGGTAGGTCAAAGTCTTTCCTCCACTTCAGCGTGGAATGTTCCACAGACTTCAGCAGTTCCGTGGCTTCTTCAAGCTCAGACTTCAGTGTCACGGTTTTCTTAAGTCGCTCATCACTAACACATCCCACAGCGTATCCTTCCACGTTAAAAAAAATAATTATATCACAGCATAGCCAGGTTCTAACATGTTTTTACCATAATCTTTTGTTTTTTTGGTACTGTTAACATGGCCTAAAACCCTGCAAGTTTCTCCATTCATTCAAGAACATTTTATCCCATTCCTTTGCTCTCTGGGCATTACTGCCAATATCAAAGCTGTTGTTTACACTCCTGTTTATTCTTACATGAAATTTCCTGGACAAATCTTTGTCGTCCAATCATATGACTTTATGAGTTTGCCAGCATAGCTCGCCAAATTTTAAATGTTCACACCAGTTTCAACCAATGATAATATATCAGCTAACACCATATAAGAGGAAAAGTATGGCCTTGAAGGAAACTGGAACAGTTTCAGTTCCATCGCTTCCAAACAGTCTTCACAAATGGTTTTCAGCTTTCCACTTCAGCCCAGAATGGTTGGTTGTAACAGTCCATCAGTAATATAACCAAATGCTGGTATAAACATGTATAAATATATTCAGATAGTTATATGCTGCTAAAGAGTATATAACTGTCTTGTTACCTTTCGAGTCTAGGTTAAATAATTGAACGGGCTTAAATTTCTATTTCCGAAATAGGGTCATATCATTTCAACATTTGCATTTTCATGTATTCATTTGATTGGTGTTTTACGCCATACTAAAGAATATTTTACTTATACGACGGCAACCAGCACTATGGTGGGAGGAGCCCGGGGAAAACCCACGACCATCTGCAGAATACTGGTGGACTTTCCCAATTGCAGCGAGCACATTTATTGATGCTAGTCCACTGGTTCTTGAGAACAACACATGCATGTTTGAAGATTTTGCCTGAAATCCAATTGAGGCCGCAAAAACTAATCTACAATGTACTTTGAAGAACAAACTACAAACCCGTAAGCAATAAAATCCCAAATATCAAACAGTCATGATATGCAGTTTTGACAAAAAGCAATGTTTGAAAAGAATTTCTGAGCAAAACATAGTCTTCCAGCTTTCAACGTGAAAGCCTAAAAAACACATTCAAGAAAATATGTAAAGGATAGAAAACTCAAAACCTCAAAATTATGACTGATCTGCCGTGCAGAGTATGCCAAAATTACATGTATTTGCTCAGCGTTATTTATGAGTTAGAAACAACAGGGTTGTATTTGATGACTTCCCACTAAATTTTATCAAAAGCTCAGATTTCATTTCACATAATCAGAGAATTAATTTTTAGCCGATGATTGCCCAAGGGAATGCTTGAATCTGTGATGCAACCGTATTTTCCATAAGACAAAGAATACTTCACAACTCTTTGCATAAGTAAGCTCAACAAGCAAAAAGGTTTATTTGCTTGTTGAGCTTAAAAAAGGAATTTTCATTAACATGACTTTAATTCATCAAACCTTTTGCCTGTTTGCAAGATGTTTATTCAAGCATATTCTTCAGGCATTATTCTTTATAGATTGATAAAATTTATATACTTTTTTTTGAAGCCCTGATGTTGGCTGCTACAATCAATGTAATTCTGTCTAAAAATCAAATTAAACAAGACAGTACATGCATGAGTAACTTTCCAAAGGTTGGTGATTTAAGCAGAATACTCCGGTTTCCTCCACCCATTTCTGACCACCATAGTACAAGTGAACAATTCTTGAGTATGGCTATATGACAACATCATTTTTTATTTGAATTTTACACTGACGCTAAAAAAACACAAACATGGAGTAAAAACACAACTGAAATTGGGCCTATTTATTTTATCTGATCTTGAGTTTTATTAAGAATTTCCTGTTTTTCAAGGATATCGTGTAAATCGTTTTGCAAACAAAAATTGCTGTGAAAGTCCATGATATCCAGAAAATAGATGATTTTCAAGTTTTATTTTTATACCCTCTTCCTGAGGTATATTCTGTCTGAAAAACAACAATTTAATTTGATGTGGCCTGATAGCTTCTTCCATGCTCACCTTTTTCAGTCAGCCTCTCGTCTGCATTGTCCGGCCTCAGGTAGAGTCGGAACTCCGATCTGCTGGTGAACATGCGGTAGGGTTCAGTTGTCCCCTGGGTAGTCAGATCATCGATCAGCACCCCGATGTACCCCTCGGTGCGGTTAATGATGAACGCATCCCTGGCCTGTACCTTCAATGAAGCGTTGATACCTGCTACAATGCCCTGTGTTCAAACCAAACCAAGTCAATGTGTATGTAATCCATTCTGAGACTTATTTACTTGGATCTGATACAAGCGCAGAGGAATATGCCAGAGTAGTGCCCAGAAAAATCACAGCAGGTTAAGGCAACACAAATTTTAGTTTGTGTTTAATTGGGTGAGCCAACACTATGAGGACCAAACTGGTGAGATGCTCCTGGGTCATTATGCTGCACTAGCGTGCGAACCAACTGAGCCACGGAGGCCCTCTGTTTTCAACAGAACAAACTGCTTGGACCCTGCACTCTTCCTTCATATTATAATTCAGTTTTATACCTTCCTCAGACATTGAACAAAGATTCATTCTGCCCGAGAAACAAAAATTTAAATTTCAGTGGCCTTATGAAGTATATTACAAATTTCATTTGTATACATGTATGTATATACCTGTATATACCTCCAAGGTTCACCTTCACACAGTTAATTAACTGATCATCAGACTCACCTGCGCTGCTGCCTCTTCGTAACCTGTCGTGCCATTAATCTGTCCTGCCATGAACAAGTTGTCAATCTTTAGCGTTTCCAGGGAGGGTTTGAGCTGCCTGGGATCAATGAAATCATACTCCACACCATATCCTACAAATACATGTAAAAACCAAAAAACAAAAAATACAATAGTTTTACTCCCTGTTCAAGAGTATCCCACATCTACAACAGCAGCCAGCATAATGATGGAAGGAAACCAGGTATAAATAGCATCAAGGAAACCAGGTATAAATAACATCAAGGAAACCAGGTATAAATAGCATCAAGGAAACCAGGTATAAATAACATTAAGGAAACCAGGTATAAATAACATCAAGGAAACCAGGTACAAATAGCATCAAGGAAACCAGGTATAAATAACATCAATATTGATAAGGACTCTAGCGCAGCACAATAACCCAAAAGCCTCTCACCAATACAATCCCTGTGTCCAAGTCCTGCTTATGCTGGCTTCCCCAGTGGTAGTATATTTATTTATTTATTTGATTGGTGTTTTACGCTGTACTCAAGAATATTTCACTTGTACGACGGCAGCCAGCATTATGGTGGGAGGAAACCGGGCAGAGCCCAGGGGAAATACACAACCATCCGCAGGTTGCTGACAGACCTTCTCACATACAGCCAGAGAGGAAGCCAGAATGAGCTGGACTTGACCACATTGGTGAGAGGCTCCTGGGTCATTACGCTTCACTAGCGAGCTAATCAAATGAGCCATGGAAGCCCCATAGTATATGAGAGAAGATCTGTCAGCAGCCTGCCAATGGTGGTGGGTTTCCTCTGGGATCTACTCATCAGTCAATATTCTTGACTATGGTGTAAATCTCCAATCAAATCAATAAACAAATACCTATATATAAGTACAGAAAAGGGTAATTAAAGGGAGATAATTCCAGGACTTTTGCTGGAAAATATTTTGCCCTTGAAGTCATGCTCAAAATAGATGTGTGACAACAAATAACCTACATTTTTATTGTTTAAAAATGCAGCCTCAGGCCGCATGGCAACCAATTAATGGCCAATTGATCCCCATAATGATATTGCAATTTTTAGGTGGATTTTGAACTCTTTAGTTTCTAATTTTGGGTAAAAAGGGAGAAAAATAATCAAGTAAGGTTACTTCTACCACTTACCTGGCCTGACCATGCGACACTTCTCCAACCCTTCTATAGAATGCAGCATCTGCTCCTGGAACTCCTCTGGCATTGTACAAGAGATACCATTGGGATACACTACAGTGGAGTTCAGACCTGAAAATAACAACACACAGCATTGTACAGGAGATGCCACCTGAATACACAACAGTGGAGTTCAGGCCTGAAAATAACAACACACAGCATTGTACAGGAGATACCACTGGTACACACAACAGTGGAGTTCAGACCTGAAAATAACAACACACAGCATTGTACAGGAGATACCATTGGGATACACTACAGTGGAGTTCAGACCTGAAAACAACAACATACAGCATTGTACAGGAGATACCACTGGGATACACTACAGTGAAGTTCAGACCTGAAAATAACAACACACGACATTGTACAGGAGATACCATTGGGATACACTACAGTGGAGTTCAATGCATGAAAATAACAACACACATCATTTTACAGGAGATACCACTAAAATACACTACAGTGGAGTTCAGGCCTGAAAATAACAACATACAGCATTGTACAGGAGATACCAATGGGATACACTACAGTGGAGTTCAGACCTGAAAATAACAACACACAGCATTGTACAGGAGATACCACTAAAATACACTACAGTGGAGTTCAGGCCTGAAAATAACAACACACAGCATTGTACAGGAGATACCACTAAAATACACTACAGTGGAGTTCAGACCTGAAAATAACAACACACAGCATTGTACAGGAGATACCACTGGGATACACTACAGTGAAGTTCAGACCTGAAAATAACAACACATGACATTGTACAGGAGATACCATTGGGATACACTACAGTGGAGTTCAATGCATGAAAGTACCAACACACATCATTTTACAGGAGATACCACTAAAATACACTACAGTGGAGTTCAGGCCTGAAAATAACAACACACAGCATTGTACAGGAGATACCATTGGGATACACTACAGTGAAGTTCAGACCTGAAAATAACAACACACAGCATTGTACAGGAGATACCACTAAAATACACTACAGTGGAGTTCAGGCCTGAAAATAACAACACACAGCATTGTACAGGAGATACCACTGGGATACACTACAGTGGAGTTCAGCACATGAAAATAACAACACACATCATTTTACAGGAGATACCACTGGGATACACTACAGTGGAGTTCAGTGCGTGAAAATAACACACATCATTTTACAGGAGATACCACTAAAATACACTACAGTGGAGTTCAGGCCTGAAAACAACAACACACAGCATTATACAGGAGATACCACTGGGATACACAGCAGTGGAGTTCGGGTCTGAAAATAACAACACACAGCATTGTACAGGAGATGCCACTGGTATACAATGGAAACACCAATGGGATACACAAGTTCAGGTCTAAATCATGAGAATTTAAAAAAATTGCAAAAAATGTTGGGATGAACCTATTTTAATTGCACTGTTCGGTACTCATCAGGCTTGTGGGCTGAGATAGCTGCAGTGCCAGGAGTAAACTGCCAACATTGTGGGCTGAGAGAGCTGCAGTGCCAGGAGTAAACTGCCAACATTGTCGACTGAGAGAGCTGCAGTGCCAGGAGTAAACCACCAACATTGTGGGCTGCGAGAGCCGCAGTGCCAGGAGTAAACTGCCAACATTATCAGCTGAGAGAGCTGCAGTGCCAGGAGTAAACCGCCAACATTGTGGGCTGAGAGAGCTGCAGTGCCAGGAGTAAACCACCACCATGTAGCAAGTTAGTGACAAACTTTCCACCGTGTGTACCACTGGCATTTACACCATATGGGTGGCAGAGAAGTTGTCTTTGACAGACATAAGATATTCTGGTTCAACTATCTCTACATATAATGCACAAAAATGCTGGCTGAACCATCTGAGTGAGTGAGTTAATGAGTGAGTGCTTAGCGTTTAACATTGTACTTGACAATTTTTCAGTCATATGATGACGAAGAAATCCTTAGAATGCATGTAATGTGCCTCCTTCATGCAGGACAGATTTCCACCACTCTTTTATCTAGTGCTGCCTCAAAGAGACGCCTTACCGAAGGCAAGTAAGTTGCCCCGCCTGAGTTGTTATACTGATACAGGTCAACCAGTAGGAGCACTATCCCCTTCATGCTGAACGCAAAGCCAGGAAGCTGCAACTTCCTCTTTTAAAGACTTAGGTGTGACTCGACCCAGGATTGACCCTGGATCTAACGCTCCTGAAGCAGTGAACCATCTGAGCTATCCTTCATCATATATATATATATATATATATATATATATATATAGATATATATACTGTACATGTTGTACATGCACTACATTATATCCGTACTACTTGATGGATACAGTTGCAGTTAAAGTGTACAACAAGTATAGCAAGCTTCCAGCTGTTGTTTGCTTGTTGTAAGGTCCAGTTTGCTACAACTAAAACTTCTAATACTAAGATTAAGGGTAGGTGCATGAATAAGATTCATGTGGAACACCATTGAAAACCTCTGTTACATTGTTGCCTAGCTTTTCGCTATATAATAAGTATATGCAACAGTGAAAATGAACTGAAGTGCAATACAAACCTTCTGGTTCCAGCCAAATCTGGTGCCGTCTTCCATGAAATCGGAAGACTTTAGACTCTATGGAAGGACAGTACCTGAAATGAAAACTGCCAGTATGGAAATGCTGTTACGCCAGTATGGAAATGCTGTTACGCCAGTATGGAAATGCTGTTACGCCAGTATAAAAATTCTGTTACGCCAGTATGGAAATGCTGTTACGCCAGTATAAAAATTCTGTTATGCGAGTATGGAAATGCTGTTACGCCAGTATGAAAATGCTGTTACGCCAGTATGAAAATGCTGTTACGCCAGAATGGAAATGCTGTTACGCCAGTATGAAAATGCTGGAAATGCTGTTACGCCAGTTGGAAAATGCTGTTACGCCAGTTACATGTGAGTTTTATTAAAACTGTAACTCCATCAACATATTTGTTATTTTATTCATCTCAAACAATTTATAGACACTATGACATTTTGGGCAAAACTATGATCAGTGCAACTTAAGAATAGCCCCAATAATTACCCAAATTATCAGCTGTATACATGTTACCTTCTGTGGTCAGTAATAAAATTCCTAAAGTTTAGCAGGTCGCATTATAACTTTTCACACTTTAGAATCATTACACCACTATATAAACTGTACAGGAAAATGTGCTTCTGCTATTTACTGAAAGTCCATAATTTGAGTTATTCAAATTTAAGGAAAATTTGATTTGATTAGTTAAGATGGATGTATTTTTTTTTTTGTTTCTTTTTTTGCCAAGAATCTCCGGTATAGACTCCTTAAGCATTTTACTTCTAAAAATATGACCTAGCCTTGTTGTGTATATCAGTACCATAATAGCATGTTAAATGAACCAGGATGATTTCCTCTCCATCCATTTGCTGTGCACAGTTCCTTGTATCCATTAACTGGGCTGTCATCATGTGCATTGTGCCAAAGCAAAGTATCATTCTTCAGAAAAAAAACCAAGCCCCAGATAAATATATTATAATACAATATAAATTGTATATAAATACAAATACATTAATCTATTCATAGGTACCACTGAATGTCTTTATTGTATGATGTATAAAGATTTTAATCTAACCCGCACGTATCCAGTATGAGCTAATTCATACAAGCTATGAGATAAGCACGCGGACAAGAAGGACAATGTGCTGCAACTGAATATATTATTTTGACAGCCTGACAGGTCAACGTTGGTACAGGTAAAAAGTGCCATATAAATAACATTTTCTCTTTTTTAATACTGTGAATAGTTTTGCTATTTTTTCCTGCACCAACTCAAAATTATTTCTGGACAAGTCGTATTTGTGTATCCATCAGCCAATTAATATTTATAAAGTTACATAAGTTTTAATACATTAAATCTATCCTTTTAATAGGAAAATCAGGATTGGTCAGTGTTGGTTTTATTTTTCAACTATTTATTCAGCCTTGGACAGGGACTTTGAAGATTCTGTCACCCTCACCTGTTTGTGGGGCCTTAATTGGTGACAACCAAGTAGCCTCCCTGGCTCAGTTGGTTAGCGTAATGACCCAGGAGTTCCTCACCAATGTGGTCGCTGTGAGTTCCAGCTTAGCTCTTGCTGGTTTTCTCTTCAGCAATACGTGGGAAGGTCTGGCAGCAACCTGTGGATGGTTGTGGCTTTCCACCAGGCTCTGCCTGGTTTCCTCCCACCATAATGCTGCCGCCATAGTATAAGTGAAATATTCTTGAGCGCAGCGTAAAACAGGAGTCAAATAAATAAATAAATAAATTCTTGAGTACGGCATAAAACACTGATCAAATAAATTAAATTGGTAACAAAGGGTTCTGGGGACTGTACAGTCTAGTACAGTACAGGGTTCTAGTACAGTCCAACCAGAATGTTATGCATATCTGTATGTCACATGTTAAAAAAGTTTGTAAGTAAATTGCCAAAGGTCAGTGGTTTACTCCAGCACTCCTCCACTCACAATACTAACAACCATTATATATACATATATACATGTAAAATGAAGCATTCTGGAGTAAATGGCAATAATAACACAAATAAATAAAAAAAGTTGTCCCAAGAATTTTTCTACCTGCATACGCTCATTTAGACAGCACAAAATGTGATTCACCAAAGAGAGAGCGTGTTAACTGCAGAACTCTCCACTGTGTAATGGGAGAGGGAGACTGCAGTGTTTACTCTGGCACCCTGTAGAGACTGTGAAGGTGGGATGTAGGGGGAGAGGAGATGCGAACGCAAACAAGCCTGCTAAACGGCCATCAGCGGTATCAAGTGGGGATGCAGGCAGCAGGTGCTATACGTGGTCTATGACGAGCTCTGGAAACATTCTTCACAGTGCAAGCTTTAATTCAGGGAGGCTGGACAAGATCAAAGCAGCGAGCCTCCAGTGGGGTGGAGAGTACAGGTATAGATAAGAGGGATCCCCTGGGGGTAGGGCAGGATAACAGGCGGCTATAGGCATTCAGGGCAGGGGAAGGGTTAAATGCATTATTAAGGTTTACGTGAAGGTTACATTAGAGTTGTTTTTGTGGACCTGCAACATACTGTAGTTGGTTATTTAAAAACACACATTATTACCTCGTCATCATATGACCAAAGAAAAGCGGTGAAAAAAGTTAAGTACAATATTAAATCCCAAGCACTCATCCATATTATTACGTACATATACAATTAATTAGCATATTAATTAATCTATAACAGTGGAACATTTTATATTTTCAACATGCAAAGAAAAGCGAGTGTATATCTCCATCTCCAATCCTTTTTATAAAATCATTGATTTACTTATATGATTGGTGTTTTACCCTGTACTGAAGAATATTTCACTTATATGACGGCGGCCAGCATTAAGGTGGGAGGAAACCGGGCAGAGCCCGGGGGAACCCCATGGCCATCCGCAAGTTGCTGGCATATAAAAACATTCAAAGAATTCGTTTAATGAAATGGTTACTGTCCCCAACCATTCACGTGTCACTTTTATACGTTATAAAAAAAAAAATCCAAAAATGTTTGCAACTTTTCACATAATATTCACATAGATCAATATGTATTTTCTTGACCGAGCTTACAGACAAAATTATTTTCATAATTAAAACTGCAAGGGAAACCCGAGCTGGGGCTGGGGGAAACCCGAGTTTAACATGGTTTTGAACCAATAACTGATGTCCTATTAAAATTGCATCACCATAAAGTTCAGAGTCCCATTTCCAGAAAAGTCCAGTAAATTGCTCAAGTCAGAATTTTTTTGCCTAAGTTCAATGTGAAGTGTTTCTCAATAAAACTTAAGTCAAAAGCTTCATATATTGCTTATTAAAGCAAAAGACCTTTGCTTAAAGAAAATAACGTTAGAACTTTCATAAACCGGGCCCAGAAAGATTGTGAAAGTTAGCTGTAAATGTGGTCTTCAATTCCTTTTTTCCGTTTTTCTTCAAAGAGAAAATGAGATTTGAAAATAATTTTTGCATGGTGGGTATTTGGGACCACCTCATTATTGTCTGCATAAAAATGTTATTAACGAGAATGCAGCACATCATATTCATAATAAATATATTTACACTAGAGTTTGGTCTTTTCAGCTAATAAATGTGTTGAAATGTATATTTTACATTCACATAAATTTATTAGACATGCATAAAATCTTTATTTAATAATTTATTATGCAAAGAGGATATATACCAACAGATGTATAAAGAAAACTTGTATTTAAGTTTTCATGCTCTTTCATCTGATTTTGGCATCGTTTTATTGTTTTCTTCTCCCTTACACTTCCTCGCTTGGCGTTCAGCATGAAGGGGATAGTGCAACGACTGGTTGACCCGTATCAGTATAATGGCTCAGGCAGGGCGCCTTACTTGCCTTTGGTATGTCATCTCAGTGAAGCAGCACTAGATAAAAGAGCGGTGGAAATCCGTCCTGCAACAAGGAGGTACATTACATACGCCCTGAGGATTCCTTCGTCGTCATTTGACTGAAAAATTGTTGAGTACGACGTTAAACTCCAAGCATTCACTCACTCACTATCCTTTACATGTAAGTGTCTTCATTTAAGAACACAAGTGTCTTTTGATCATAGCATTCCACCAGGGTGTTTCTAAACTTTAAAAAAGTAACGTTGAAATTGTATGTGCATCTGCAAGTGCACACGGCACATCATACATACAGTAACCCTCTTAATATACATGTTGGGTTTTTTTAAGCTCTGGAATTACACAGCCCCACCCTGGAGGTCTGTGGTATATCACCCAGGGAGACTCACCCCTGAATATGTCTATCTAGCAATGATAAGCCTGAGAGTCCTTGTATCTTTAAGTGTTTACACTGCAGTCCACGGGGGAGCGCCGAAGAATGGTGGGGAATGTGACTATGGCATGTCACAGCAGAGGTTCTGACTCTAATGGTTGCATCGGGGAGGTAGCTAAGCACAGTGGGGTGGGAGGGGGATGGGGGGGGGAGGACACTTACGTCGGTACACATGTACATGTATATGTTTAAAGGTATGGAATGCTGTCTTGCTTTTTTTTTCTCTTACTTCTTGGTTATTGCTAGTTCTGATCGAAGTACGCCTGCTTAGGAAGATTATAAAGATATGTTTCATATTTTACATTTTAGTGGGTGAGGCACTGTGGTTATGTGCCGCTTGCTTTTCAATCACTGTATTAACGTCACATTCTCAGGCAAGGAATTTTCTACATGTAGGTACCCGGGTTACTTTCATTGCTGATTGGGGGGCGCTGGGGACAGACAGAATAATTCTTGCACGTTTCCTACAGCGGTCTAGCATGAAGTTCTCTGCAGGTCACTTAATCTATGCATCAAAACAGACATTAGCATACCAGCCGTCCACCAATAAGGACATTCCAGGTCAATAATGTCAATATCAATATGACACATTTGACGTGAGAGACTATTACCTGGCGAAATAAGGTCGGGCACTCCAATTTCCTCAACCAATAAAACTGACGGGCCTCCGTTACACCAGCGATAAATTTTTGAATATGCGATGTTAAAAAACAATAAAGTTATCAAGATAACTTTTTAGCAAAGAAAACTTATTGCATTTAGAACTTATTTAATTATTTGATTGCTTTTATAATGTCAGACTCCAGAAACATTTCACTTATGGTTAATGACAAACTTTTCCGCATGAAAAGTACATTTGTATGCATTCCTCAATGAACTTTGAAAATGGCATCGTTCAGTGATTGTCAGCACTGATAGCTGGAAAGCTGGGGGAAGCCACAAATTCCATGTACATCATCAGGATTGAACTCATATCTCTTATCAACAGACAAGCATGTTATCCACAGTCCCTATTCACTTAATTAATACAATAATCATTGTAACTCATAAAATTTCAGACATTTACAGTTATAAATGATTCGGCCGACAGCTAAAGATGAGTTTGAAATTTCAACTTGTGTTATAGAGAATTGCAAGCTTCATGTAGCTGCAACATGCAGTTTAAGAAATTAAAATAATCATTTGTGAAATAAAATCAAGAAGAAGAAAAAAAGAACAAAAAAAAATTTATAGCAAAAAAAAATTTATATTAAAAAATTATAACAAAAACAATTTATAACAAAAAAAATTTACAATAAATAACATTATAACAAAAAAAAATTATAACAAAAAAAAATAAAAGAAATAGATGTTTGGACTCCTTTCAGGAAAGGATGAGGACAGGGGGCATAAAATAACAACACTTGAAATATTATCCAGAGAGGTATGATTGAAAAGGACATATGATGCAATGCGTGATGAAAAAGAAAAATTTACTTACTGACTACTTAATTAGGAACAGGAAACTGTAGACGGGACAAGATAAAGTTTTGGTGGCACTGGAGGAAGGGGGAGGAAGGAAAGACTTCAGGAGAGAGAGTGGGGGGGTGGGGAGGCTAATATTAGCCTGGGGATATACCAGGTGCTGAGTGTAATCCCTCATGAGATAGGTACCAATGGCTGAGTACTCTGGGCTGTTATAACACACAGCTGTGGGATATACCGCTACACACATTCACTGGCTCTTACTATGTGTGGCTCAATACTCTATGGTGGAGAGGGTAAACAGAGTCAACATGGCAGAACGGCCAACACATGGACCTAACTACAGAATTATAATCCAGTCCTGTAAACTAGTAAGTTTATTCTGCCAATCTTTTCTTTTTTTTTTTTTTTATCTCAGAGAGCTAAGATAAATATGGAATTGATAAAGAGATTTGTTAATATGTTATTAACGAATGATAATTTAACACCTATACCTCTTGACATGCCTCAAATATGCTAATGGCAACTAAATGTCTGCCATGCAGTCTTTTCATTTATTATTTGAACATTAATTTGGTAATTTGCATAGTAAGCATTCGGTAAAACTGATGGAAACTATTGGAAGTGCTGCGTCACTCTAATGAGGACAACAGCATTGTGACTGTTTTGTCCAGCTTTAATTAGGCTGACCATGCAGTACTGGAGTGCTTGAGCATTTTCACATGTGTGTCATATTTATTCAAACATATTCTGACAGCATTAATGTTAAAATTATACCTATTCTACTATAACTATTCATGAAGGCCTGAAATTGACAGCTAATGTGGTGCTGTCTTCATCATCAAATTAAAACAGTGCTTAAATCACTGAACACAATAGGTACATGAACATATGTATCTGAACAAGCTGTATTTTTTTAAAATCCAATATTAACATGCAAAACTGCTTGATATTTAAAGTGTGATTACTAACAATGAAGTCTGCAACTTGTCTGCAATTCCAATATACCTGTGCCTGAAGACCTGGGATCAAACCCGGGTTGAGTCAGATCACACTCTGACCCATGATTTAAAAATGGTTGACTTGGAACTTAGCATAGAGAGGTTAAATAGGACTGGTGAGCCCAGTGTGAGTATCATTTGATTGGTTGAGGTTTCATGTCTGGTGTCTTCGGCATGATGCTTAAGTGGCGGTTCCACAAGAATACACGATATATGTACACACACCTTGTGACTCGTCTCTGTCAACTGATTGAAAAATTGTTAAGCACGAAGTTAAACCCCAAGCACATATACATACATACAAACTAAGGACGTGTGATAAGGGTGTTGTCCATGCTATAATCATTAAAATCTAATGTCCTATAAAGCCACTGATCATCTATTATTTGAAAATCTCAATGATCAGAGATTAGTGCTTTGCAAAGCCAAATATGGGACTAGATAAATTAATACTCCACAAAGCAATTCTGACCTATACATTATAAATCCCAGCCGTACGTGGTAAGGTCTGTGAGCAACCTGCGGATGGTCGTGTGTTTCCCCCAGGCTCTGCCCGGTTTCCAACCACCATAATGCTATAAGTGAAATTTTTTTGAGTATGGTGTAAAACACCAATCAAATAAAGAAATAAAGAAATAAAGAATTGAATATACTGTAAATCAAACCTTTAAAACTTCACAACATTAACAATTACTGGTATGTAAGCCAGTTTAAGATCCTGTTTTAAATTGTACAGACTGCAGTAAACTTCATTAACACTTAATACATGCAAGACATATAATTCCAAAGTCTTGGGTCAAAAAATGGGCACCTCAAAATGAACCTGGCCCCTGGAGTTCATAATAGCGCATACCACTTTATGATAGTGTTTGTTTATATTGTCAACATTTCCTGAAAAATATATCTACATTATTAATTTGAGTAAATGTGATATGCAGTTTGCCATGTACACTTATACATGTAGCTGAATTTTTGGTTGTCACAGATGTTCAAAACAAACAAATTTATTTCACCAAAATTAAGTTCGGTATGTAAAAATGCACCTTCATTTGCATATAAAGGCCTGAAATTTAAATGACACTTCTGATGCAAACACTTAGACTTTTCTGATCAGAAATTCACAATTCACAATCAAACTTCACAAAAATACTTTATAAGGTGAACATATCAGTCAGAATGAAGCAAAATATATCACTAAAAGAATTCTAAACTAAAGGAGAAATACATCACATTGTTTTCATCTACCCTAATTCTTCACCATTTTCAACCATCTCTGCAGCAAATATTTTGGAACAATCTGAGAAAACTATGGGGTGTATGGAAATAGTTTGTACTTTTTTTTACGAAGATTGAATCTTTAATGACACACAGAAATCATTTTAGCATCATTTCTATAAAAACTGCATGTATGAATTCCACTGAAAAAAAGGTTGAAGGTTTACAGTAGGTACATTTATTGCAACAAAAAAGGTTGACCAACCCCTAGAAATGGCAATTAGGAGAAACATGCTCAGAAAAACTAAAACATACTAGTTAAACAATAAAAATCAAAAACTGTTTTCTTCATAACACTGGCTACATCTACAGGGGTATAGACTTATAAAACAATGAGTAAAGCTGTTAAATAAATAAGTAAACTACATGTTATAAGCATAACACACTTACTTCTGTTTTTTTGTTTTCTTATTCAATTTGATTATGGATTTATTCATTTATTCGTATTTATAAATTTGTTGCATCAAACAGTACATGAATATCTTTGCGCAAGTGGATTCAAAATAATTCAAGAAGTATTTCTCCTGAAGTTTGGTAAGAATGCACTTTCAAAAGTACATGTACAGGGCTTAAATGCCAACTTCTGATGCCAACACATAAGTTTTCACATATAAAATTAATCAAATTGCACAAAAAAAACTAAGTGACCAAAATATTTATTATCAGGGATATCCTGAGTCATGTAGTTGCAAATCTTGCAGAGAAAAAGAAAAAAAAAACATACATATCATTCAAAATTTTTCATCTCCACAATATATTAAACTAAACTTTTTTCTAGTTTTACTTGCCCAAAGGAGTATAGTGGCCTTTGATCTGGATAAGCGTTGAAAGAGCCTAACACTCAAGCCATGAGATACTTAACACACTTTCTGCTATGGAGCCTGTAATACATGTATTTGATGGGGGCAACTTGACTGGACAGGGCCCTCAATGACGGAGTGGTCTGGCCGGCCCCTGCCCAGACTACTTTAAAACCCTTGACCAATGAGGTTGCGTGCTTGAACTCAGCGGATCTCCCATGAATCCAGCGGCACTCTATGGCTTAACCCGATGTCTGCCCATAGCTGTATTATACCCTGTCAAATGCCCTGGGTTACACACCCTTTTCGAGGCTATATTATATACAGCTACTGTAAATCTTCCATCCTTTCAGCCTCTAAAAGCACTTCTTCCACTGAATTCATTTACATGCATACAATTACTATGAAAATGATGCCAAAAATGATTTGTTTGTGTCACTAACGATTCAAACTTCATAAAACTGTGCAGATTATTTCTGTATGCACACCGTTGTTCTCTCAGAATGTTTCAAAATATTGGTCCTCGTGATGGATGCAAAAGTTGAAGAACAAGGATGTATGGTTTTGAAATGTCCTACAGGTAAAATAATTTTCAATTTGCATAACATACACTTATGAAATAAACCAACTGGATGAGTGATTTGTATCAGGGGCAATTCAGCCTTAAATTAATTTTATCAGGTTACAACTCGCTTTATAGAGATACTGAACAATGGGATCACAATCCAAATTAAAATGAGCAAAAAATTTTTTGAAATTATACCTAGAAACTGAAACTGGTGCTGAACCTAACATATCTCCAGTAATGTCACATTTTAAATAGTCAAGCTGTTGTGAAGTTCATCCAATCTGCTCAACTAACTTTCGAACACATTTCTATAGTATCAATAAAACTCTCAAAATCAGGAAATCAGCTTTTATTATTCATAGGTGAATTTTTAGGTCATTCACTTTGATTACAGATTAGATTACAGATCAGTGCCCCCGAGGACTTTCTTAATTCACTGCACACGGCCTATTATACAATGTACAAATATTGATGCTACATAATACCATATTAATTAGTCATTAAAAGTGGCGGCCATGACACATGACTTTGAAGATGGTACAAGATGGCAGTTTCCCCCTAGCTGGTTTGTAAGCACGAATGCCTATATCATATGCCTTATTGGCCTGTTTTCTTCGGGGCACATATTGTCTCCGGCGATCGAGAAAGAACAACAGCCAACCAGAAAATCGCCTTAAGCCTCTGCTATAATCTGGGAACAAAAGAGCACAGTTGGTATTGATTGGTAGTCCGTGTACAGGGAAAGTCGCTGACTGAGTCTTTTAGATTCAGTATAAAGCCAGATGGTGCCGGTGCTAGCTCCGTCGGTGTTTGTAAAGGTGGGATGTCAGGGGAAGAGACTTGTTGTATCAGCGCCGCATGAATCTGAGTACATACTGTACCAGTGTCTCCAGGCTTACTGCTTTACACAGTCATGTCACAGAAGAGAATCGCTATTAACATTCCTTGGAGACGCCAATACGGCAGACGTCTTGTGTGCCTAACAAGCTTGGACTGTTCAATGAAGCCGGAAACTGTATAACAACGAATAAGGAAATGCAATTATAGCGTATCTCCAGTATCATTATGAAATCAGTAAGTGATGCAATGTCATATGGAAGTACATGCACACTGGTTGTGAAACTGACAGTTGGCCTACTCTTGGCTCATGCAATGCTGCATCATTATGTAAGTATATGGCATCAATGTAAACTGTTTATAGTATGTTTGTATAACAAAGTTAAAACTTATATCATGTTTAAAATGTTTTTGAAATACCTCAAAAACATGGTCTCTTTGTTCATCAAGAAAATGACTTCTTATTCTATCATTATTTCTTATTCATCCATGTATTACCCCTATGAGAAAAAAATGAGTAGAAGTAAAACAAGTAAATTTCTCGATCAACAAAGGTCCACTTTAAGATATTATTGATCCTCATCTTGAAGTTAATTCAACATGTATGTAACTCTGCCAAGAACAACAGCTTTAACACATGTTAACGGCCCCCTCCTCCAAAAAGCGTTAAAAAATTAAGACAGTTATTAGGCGACACACTTTCATTTTGTCATTTATGGGTGAGCTGACACTCATGAATTAATCCAATAAATGGAATAAAATTGAAATGGGAAATCCAGTTTTTTATTTTGTCCCATCTTTTTTATGATTTTCCAATTTCTCAAGGTCTTCTTCTTAGGGTAAAAAGGTCTTCAAGAGAACTCATTGCTGGGACAGTTTGTGTTGCCCGCAATTCGAGTGATTTTTCAGTGTTATTTTTATATCCTCTTCTGACATGGAGATAAAATACATTTCAACTGTAAACAAAAGTTTTACTTGCTGTGGCCTTACTTTTTACTTTCAATTGTTAAGAATCAACAATCCAAAACATGTATGCATTACTTCATGGTAGCTAGGATTAGCAAAGTGTGTTACCATAGCAAAAATAATTACCAGAGCTTTAAAGAAAATACTTAATTTTCTAAGTTTAAAATACCTAAATCCTCAGGATCACAATCTTCATAAAACAGGTGAAACCAGGCATATTTACAGGTAATAACTATATGAACTTTAGAACTATCTATAATGTCTTCCCAAAATTGAAACTTGTCACTTGTACTATTGTATGTAATTACTGTTCTAAACTACTGACCTATAGCAGCACTGCCTATAATTGCACGGTCACTCCATTTGAAATGTACAGGCAGCTTAATTATACTAAAACTGCTGACAACTGTTTATCTGAGTTTTTTTTAAGTAAAACCATTCACACAAAGTACTAATATATTTTGACATGAGACCCGTGGCGTTTTATACACATTCTCATTAAATGAACATGTGATGTATGCAATCCAGTGATCGATGTACAGCACTAATTCAGGTGACCTTTAAAATGAATTAAACCACGGATGCAGACTGCTAGTTGTAGCATCTAACAAAAGTGGAGAATTCAAAAGAGGATATGATTTTTTCAAAGCATTTCTAAGATGTTCAAATTATCATCTTCATAATAAATGTGAGTGAACTACACAGGTAAAATTCATTGACACGTCACACGTATCCTACACAGCTTCAAATCTTTAGGAATGTAATCAGCAAACCTGTCACACAGCTATAATTTATTAGAATTCGCCTATACATATGTAAAAATGAGTTGGTCATGCTGCTTAAATAACAAAAAAAAAAAACTAAAGTAAAAAACTAAATAATAACTAAAATAAAATAAATCATGTGGTCAATTTATAAACAGTACCCGTATTTATAGACTCGGCATTCAACATTTATAGTGTACATTTGTCATCTCTTATGCTTCTGACATAAGTCTAACGTATTTATAGACTCGGTATTCAACATTTATAGTGTACACCTGTCATCTCTCATGCTTCTGACATAAGTCTAACGTATTTATAGACTCGTTATTCAACATTTATAGTGTACATCTGTCATCTCTCATGCTTCTGACATAAGTCTAACGTATTTATAGACTCGGTATTCAACATTTATAGTGTACATTTGTCATCTCTTATGCTTCTGACATAAGTCTAACGTATTTATTGACTCGGTATTCAACATTTATAGTGTACACCTGTCATCTCTCATGCTTCTGACATAAGTCTAACGTATTTATTGACTCGGTATTCAACATTTATAGTGTACACCTGTCATCTCTTATGTTTCTGACATAAGTCTAACGTATTTATAGACTCGGCATTCAACATTTATAGTGTACATTTGTCATCTCTTATGCTTCTGACATAAGTCTAACGTATTTATAGACTCGGTATTCAACATTTATAGTGTACACCTGTCATCTCTCATGCTTCTGACATAAGTCTAACGTATTTATAGACTCGCTATTCAACATTTATAGTGTACATCTGTCATCTCTCATGCTTCTGACATAAGTCTAACATATTTATAGACTCGGTATTCAACATTTATAGTGTACATTTGTCATCTCTTATGCTTCTGACATAAGTCTAACGTATTTATTGACTCGGTATTCAACATTTATAGTGTACACCTGTCATCTCTCATGCTTCTGACATAAGTCTAACGTATTTATTGACTCGGTATTCAACATTTATAGTGTACACCTGTCATCTCTTATGTTTCTGACATAAGTCTAACATATTTATAGACTCGGCATTCAACATTTATAGTGTACATTTGTCATTTCTTATGCTTCTGACATAAGTCTAACGTATTTATTGACTCGGTATTCAACATTTATAGTGTACACCTGTCATCTCTTATGTTTCTGACATAAGTCTAACATATTTATAGACTCGGCATTCAACATTTATAGTGTACATTTGTCATCTCTTATGCTTCTGACATAAGTCTAACGTATTTATAGACTCAGTATTCAACATTTATAGTGTACACCTGTCGTCTCTCATGCTTCTGACATAAGTCTAATGTATTTTACTTAAAAATCCCGTTCCCACAATACATAAAATATCACCTTTTTTCCCAAAATTGTTTCCTGATATTACTGTCTGATGTTTTTTCGTCTCGTATAACAATGAAGTACATGTTAAATATACACAAAACAATTTTCTCATCGGGTTTTGTGCCCACAGACCCTTAGCTATACCAGGAATTCGCCGTTGGCGTAACTCTGGGCCTGGAGACCCTCGGGACCTGGCTGTTTGGGTTTCTCAATTCTTTATCTGGGTTGACAGCTCTGTGGTCAGTGAATTGATAATAGCAGCTGTGAAACAAGTGAGTTTTACATAACACATCAGAACACCTACAACATCAACAGTTACAGTGAAACAAGTGATATGTGGTGTGTTGTTTCCTCGTAAACAACAGTGAAACCTATAATCTGCACTGGGATGGAATCAAATACAGGTTAATAAAATAAACCAGTAATGTGCAGTGTGGAATCTTCACCTGACACAGCAACATGGAAACCAGTTAATATACACTACTGATTCTTTACCAACAATGAAATCAGTGATCTACAAGTCATATTGAATTTTTGTTTGCTTTGACAATAATCTACTGCATAAAACAACAAAACCAAAGACCTGTGTGCTTATTTCCTGATCGACAACAGTGAAACCAGTGATCTGCAGTATTGATTCAATCTGTACCAGTTACAACAGTGAAAAAAGTGATCTGCAGTACTGTTTCAATCTGTACCAATTACAACAGAGAAACGTGTGACCTGCAGTATTGATACAAGCTTCACCAACAACAGTGAAACCAGTGATCTGCAGTATTGATTCAATCTGTACCAATTACAACAGAGAAACGTGTGACCTGCAGTAATGATACAAGCTTTATCAACAACAGTGAAACCAGTGATCTGCAGTACTGATTTAATCTTTACCAACAACACAGAAACTAGTGACAATATCGATTCTTTACCAGCAGCAAACAAATGATCTTCGGGCTTCTTTACCAACAAAAGGGAAACCAATAACCCTTGGGACTGAGTCTTCACCAACTACGGGGAACCACTTATGCATACTATTGATTCTTTACAAAAAAAGGGAGACCTGTGATCTGCTCTCCTGGTTCTTTACCAACCACATGAAAATCAGTGATCTCCAGTTTTCATTCTTTACAAATAACAGGAAACCAGTGATGCACAGTACTGATTATTTACCAACAACAAGGAAACCAGTGACCTACAGTTGTTATTCTTTACACCATCAAAGAGACAGCTAGCTAACATTTTTCTTCAAAAAATATCATTTAAAGGCCTAAATGTACTTCGCAAAGTGCACTCTTATAGTCCAAACTATCGGTGAAATGCATTATGGACAAACAACGCCTCTTGCATGTTAAGCCCAAATGTGTTTGGTACAGATATATTGTAAAAGGCTAACTTATAATTGTAGATATTCTGTATGAGATATTACAGTTAGATTAAGTCAAAAGGCTTGCCAAATAACAGACCAATTCCACTGGTTTACTCCCAGCACTCTGCTTTTCTTCATAACAAAAACTGACTACACCACCACCATGTACACTGTATATATGTACATGACATTAAGTTAAATCAATAAATCGAGTACACCTACTGCAATGTCCATGACTGATGATGGAGAAGATGCCTTGGGCATTTCCTTCAACTAAAAACAGGTAATGTCACAACAAATGAATAAACAACTTACATGTTTTACGTTAACATACAATATAACCAATTAGTTTTGTTAATTAATAAAACATACCCATAACTGTTCAGGCTAAGCAGTATTATACAGCGTACATTGGTCGGTCATGTATATATCAATGCTAACATCTCTAAAGTTGGAACTTCTGACACTATCTGAACTATCGTTCATTGGCAATGTGGATCAAGCTTTAGGCCAATCAGAACGGATTTTAAAGGCTAATCGTTTCCTTCCAGGATCAAGGCTTTCTTAGGATCACCGTCCTGACCGATATTAATATTTTTAATGTCCTTTCTATTTTTCATGACCATGCGGGAGATTTCATGGCTTAAAAGTGCATAATTAACCTTCTTTGTATAAATATTAATTTGTACGACCTTAAGCTTTAATTGTGTATTGTCTGGAGAAGCCGTAAAAGATTGTTAGATTTATTGCTTTTTGACTCAGAAGACACGATGCCCAAATTTACTGGTACCAGAAGATATCTCGGCACTTGGCCAAAAATTATATTTGAAAATACAAAGAAAAAATGAACGCAGTTATTAACACTGTTGGGCAGTTAACACAGTATCAATATAAAGCTTACGTTCATTTTTTAATCATGTGGCCTTCTAGCGCTCCTATGCATTATGGGAGATTTTTTTGACAACAATTAAATCAGAAAACCAATGAAAACAGAAACAAATGAGAATATCAGCATCGTACACGCATGTAGATGTTTGTGAAGATAACATTAGATTGAGTCATGCGTAACTAACACAGCATGTCCCACACAGAAGCAGCTGTGTTGTCAAGAAATATATGTCAGTTTAGCTGTCAGGAAACAAGTCTGTTTCCATGGTAACCCCTTGAGTGAACCAATGAATAAAAACCAGGATTGTTACTACTTACAATGAAGAAGAAATAGACACATAACAAAAACTGTCACCCTTAGCAACTGATAGCTTTCTGCAAACGACAGGAAATTCCCCATATATGAGATATGTAATTTATGAAAAGGATCAATATGTGTTTAGTTACTAAATAATAAAGAACAAAGCTGGAAGGAAAATATAAGTACACTTTGCAATATAAAGTATATACTTTGCAATGGTCACAAATATTCCCTACCCCACTATCCCCCTGGTTGTTGTTGCACATATATATATATAGAGTTTTAAAAAGGTTCAATGAAAAAACATTACCATTTTGTAAATTATTTTTTGCTTTCAGAGGCTAGGTTAATTTTTATTCAGTTATCATGAAAAGCATGATATTTGGTTGACTTAGCTTAATTACAGTTAATCCTATGATCATGATTATCATGGTCAGCTGTGGAGGCAAGATTAAGGTAATACCCAGTGATAAGCCAAAGATAATCACAATCTCTCGGTGGGTGGTGGTGGTGGGGGGGGGGGAGGTGGAGAGCAGGGACACGGGGAATGGTCTGGGTCAGGGTGCTAAGGGAGGCTGGAGAGGATGTTTAATGTACCGTACTTGTAATTATCAAGTCCAGCTGGGAGCAGCTATCTAATCCTAATTATAACATTGTTCTTGCATGAGTGATAACTGTGTCTACCATATGCTATAAGTGAAATGCAGTCTTGTAAAAGTTTGACTTTTACTGCAGGGAATGGATACCATGTGATGTTGGATACCCTAACAATTCCTATTAGGGCTTCCTATTCCTAATGATACCCCATTCAACTTTTTTTGCATGAAAATTGTATTTCTTTATTCTTGTATGATTGATTGATTAATTTACCCTGTGTCGGTACTCAAGAATATTTCACTTCATATCAGCATTACTTCTGGAGGAAGAGGCCGAGCCCTGCACCGAGTCCACCACCATCAGCAGGTCCAGCATTAAAAATATGCAAAAAAAGCCTGCAAGTTATGAACACGCGTTCCATGTATATATACATTTGAGCCTTTTACTTTTGGTTTAACTTTCAGAAGTAAAAAGTGCAATTACTCGAATGCCTGCAATTCCTTTTTTAGGTGCTTCCTAATGTATATTTGTTCATTGATGTGATTTGTGTTTCACTATTTCACTTATATAATGGTGGCCTGCATTATGGTGGGAGGAAACTGAGCAGAGCCAAGAGGAAAACCACGACCATCCGCAGGATGCTGGAAGATCTTCCCACATACGGCCAGCAGAGGAAAGCCAGCATGAGATGGATTTGAACTCACAGTGAAAACATTAGTGAGAGGCTCCTATGTCATTGCGCTGCACTGGCGTGCTAACCCCACCAGCCACAGAGGCCCCCTAATGAAGTATAATATTAACAACCGCATGTACCCAATGATGCAAGTATGCACGCTACAAAATTACACAATAATTCTAAGCATGGCCAATCAATAAATTATTCTACTGACGAGTGTACCCTAATGAGTCTTCTGTATTAGAATTTTAGCCATTTGTCTATATACCCGTATACAATCTTATAATCTAGGTCTCTTCAGCTGTATGTGGGAAGGTCTGGCAGCAACCTGTGGATGGTTGTGTGCTTCCCTGGTTTCCTTCCACCATAATGCTGGCCCCCGTCGTATAAGTGAAGTATTTTTGAGTGTGGTGTGAAACACAAATCAAATATATACAGTAAATTAATAAAAATTTATTGTTGTACAACTGTGCACAATTTGTTGTAACTGTGCCACTTCAGTTAAGCAAAATATTGATCTAATTAATTTAAGTGTTAATTTTATAGTTATGTACACTACGTACAAAGATCCTCTGTTCCCAAGAATCTATATCCATACTTTTTTGAACAGAGTACAAATACTTGTAGTGCTGTTTTTGGATTTCCTGTCATAACCCCTTAAGCATGGTGCAAGAGACACATGTACACGTATCGTGTTTACAAGACAATGGTTGCATATACCCTAAATGCATGACCATAAATTTCGTTCATGACTAACTTGCCCATTTTTCCCTGACTCTGAGAGTTCTATTGATTTTAGAAAGGTGTTTTAAGGTTTGCTTGGAACTAGGGATATTCCAATGGAAAATTTTAAGTTTCAGCACCCAAAAAATATTTTGTGACACATTCCTTCTCCTCTAAAAATGCACTTTTGTGGGTGAGATTTTATGTAATTTAGTGTACGTCCAAGAAACCTGGAAAAATAGATCAAGGTCAATCAAAAACACTGGAGTTCTAAAATGTTACAGACAGCGTAGTTGCACATATGAGATTAATACAAACTGCTTTCAATTTCAAGAGATATTGTACGTGTTAATAAAAGCCTGCTACAAAAAAAACGTAACTTAAATGTGTCCAATGACCTTGACAACACTGACCAAGGTCACAGAAAAGGAATATGGTTCCTTCCAATGGATAAGTGTACCCATGGTATCAATTTGGCAAACCTGAAAACAAGTGCATGAGAGAGTGAGTGCATGCATGCATACAAAAAAATGAATGGATGGATGGATAACAACTGCTATAACACTACACCAATTTCGGCAGTGGGGTAAAAATGTTGAAGTCTCACTATTGTATATGAACGCTGTATAATGGCCACCTTTCTTTGTCCACAGAAAAATAATCCTTTCTCCAGGGTCTACTGTAAGCTTATGTTTTGTTGTATAGCTTTATTCAGTGCCAACAGGTATTTATTAAGCCAAACACACATGCCATTTTATAGAAGCAGACCATGCGGAACTCCTGAACTTCTCACACTAGACATGCCTGAACGAACAAACAGACAAGCAGTTTTACTGCTGAATTCTGATCATAAACCATTACAGCCCTGATCTTTGCCAGGATCAAACCTTTAGAAAATCTGAGGCTGTTCCTAAGCTCCGAAAGCTGTGTAAAACTGGAGGCAAATTACCGAGAATAATTAACATGTGAGTATGTATCCATTTATGTATTTCAAAATGGAGGTGACCCATATGATTAATTATCTTGGTGTAATTAACACACGCACTAAATTATTCCCCGCAACTAATGAATAATTTGACAGGGAAAATGTAGTAATATATAATGCAAATCTTATGTTATGTGTAATTTCCTTCCTCTGTGTCCAATTAAGACATTTAACTGTCAGGAAGCTGGTGGAACGGATTACATGTACTAACTTCATTTCTAAGTCACACTGAATAGTGGTTAATACGGTCAAGAGTTGTACAAACCTATAGAATTACAGCTTAAAGTAAAAAAAGAAGCAGGAAGAAGGTGGGGGAGAGCTTGTGGGAATTGCCAAAATACCAAACTGTATTCAAAATTTAAATCTAAAAGTCATCCAAAGAGTTTAATACAGCTGCTTTCAAAATTTCTTGACTGAATGTCCTGCAGGTCAGGTGTATGGCGTATGTTGTAGGAACTGTTTTGGTGATTGCATGGTACGGTGAAAAATTGCATGAACCCAGGTGAATGTGTATAGGAAACTATTCAGCCATGTGCTTAAGGTGCATTTGTTGCCTGGAATATCTGTTAATTGCCTGGTTTTTACCGTCGCATAATGCAGAATTAGTGATAAGAGTTCGAACTTGAAACTCTCCTACTGGTGAGTGCAGATGACCTCCTTGGCCATGAAAATTAATATTCCACAATTTTCAATGAGGCATCATGGTACCCGAATGGTCTGATATAATGTGATGAATGCACACTTTTAACCAAGTAAAAGAACAGACGTTTTGATTTCTTTATTTCTTTATTTATTTCTTTATTTATGATACAAATGAGATTTTCAATTTTAGAAAACACAAACTTCCTTCAACAAAGTATTGAAATGTGTAAAAACATGTGTCTACTCATTTGACAGCTCAGATGTATTATGTTCCAATAATTTGAAAGTAAGTTTGCACAAAACAACATTTCACTAAACTTCATCACAGTGGATATTCAATATTATCCATATGCAACATGTCGCTATAATTTTCTCCATTAAAAATATCCTGATAAATCTCTATTGCCATAATCAGATACAAACACTTGGCTATATTTCATCTCTGTCCATAAGCCATAATACTATACAAGGCCAATTATAATTAATTTCTTGTTTCTCATTACACTCACATCTATGTTTTATTTTTTCAGTTTCAGGGGAGAAAATTAAAATACTAAGAATTCAAAATTCTTCCTATTTTTTTTTTCGAATACGGCCACACCAACTCAAATTGTTGTTTTATGAGCAGAATATATATATATATAACTTTATTTTCTGAGGGTGACAAATGATGAACATTTACTGTTCTTCTCAAAAGCCTTCTGACAGGGTGACAAAACAAACACGACATTTACAAGTAAATATTAATAGTGGCCAGACAAATAGTTTGCACACATAACGGCATCAAAAGTAGCCATAGATTCAGTAATTATGCTATACAGGGGCCTCCCTGGCTCAGTTTGTTAGCACACTAGCGCAGCGTAATGACCCAGGAGTCTCGATCTCACCAATGCGGGCGCTGTAAGTTCAAGTTCAAGTCCAGCTTATGCTGGCTTCCTCTCCGACCGTACGTGGGAAGGTCTGCAGCAACTTGCCAACGGTCGTGGATTTCCCCCGGGCTGTACCCGGTTTTCCACCCACCATAATGCCGTCGTATAGGTGAAATATTCTTGAATACAGCGTACAATCAAATAAATAAATTACGCTAAACAAAGCAATACAAAATTAACACAATCAGCAAAGGTCAGATTAGAGTGAAGATATTAACTGTGTATATGTTGAAAATGGGTTTTTAAGCATTTACATTTTCTTTTTCAAGTCAAATGAAACTTTTTACATAAGGCTTTTGGAGATTTGGACTCTTTTAAGTCCCTTTCTAATGAGTTCCACAGTTTTGGACCACTGTATTAAAGGCTTTGTTTGACATACTTTGAGGAGGGGAATGGCATAAATAAATCTTTCTCCACTGTCAAAGGAAAGTGCAAATATAAAAACTTAAAAATTTTCTAGCTTTTTAGAAAATATGGATTGTCCCAGTTGAAGACATATTTACATGGTTAGAAAGTTTTGGAAAACAGGAAAATCAGGATGAGAAAAAAATGAACTGTTGGAAAAATAATCAGTTTTATTTTTATTCCATTTTGGGGGCTTTATATTGTTGACTCACACAAATAATTTGAAATAAAATCGACGTCGACTAATTATTCAACAATAATTATTGCACTTACATGTCGCATGTCTATATTTCCCGAAGCAAGATCATGAGAAACAAATAATTAACAAACAGTGCCCTGACAAGTAAGCAGATTTATACAACAAAAAACCCATTATAAAAACTCTCAACATAACAGTAAAATATGACCAGGGACTATTACAATATAGCTCCACGCACATTTGTACATCTGGAATCTCTCTTGTCATTACGCGCATTTGTCAGAAAGCGAACAAGAACCATCACCATTTAATTGAGTCTTCTAAGAAGGCAATGGCGGGAGCCAATCAGAATCTGTCATCAATCACACCGCGATGCCTTATCTCCAGTCTCATTAGGGTCACTAGTGTCGTGATACGCCACTATAGAGTCTCTGCGTCTCGATGATCGTCAGGTTCTAAGCCACAGGTTCTTCTGTTAATGCGGGGCTGTTTGGCATCGGCATAACAATATCAGAGCTATGATGTGAGGCTTGACATGTGCCACTAGACTCCCTGGCTGACGTTCATTTCGTTTTGTTGTTAGCTTTTTTTTTTTTTGTTTGGTCTTTTTTTCTTTTTAATTTTTATTTTTTACCCCCCTTACTGTCATTGTTAACATTGTATTACATCGTGGAGAGATACAGAGCGCATAGCAAACACCGTAGCCTTGACGGCGTCCATTATCAAGAATATGCCACCAAGGAATTCCCCCAATTCTCTCAAGGGCAACGAGCCACCTGGGAAATTCCAGCAGTCTTTGTAATATATATATGCACACATACCATGCATATAAGAAAAAGTCAGCAGATGCCAAAAAGAAAGCAAAAACATTTATAATTTGTGAGGTGTGTAGAAAAAAATCCACAAAACTCAGTAAAAAAAAAAAAAGTGTCCCAATCTATTACATTCCGGTAGTAATGGTGGAATGAGATTTAAATCTCCAGTAGATCTATAAAGGATACATTGATTTCACAGTAGTATTACTGCCTGTACATATACCATGTGATTCAAAAAACCAGTATATACATGCAATATTGCTTGCTACAAGTTGGAAAGAGTATTTTACCCTGCCACGGAAAGCACTAGTGCTTCACAACTCAATAAAACAAACATATATAATAAAGTTTAGAAAAACTTTTAGGCATAAGGCTTTTTGGGTGTTAAAGTCATATGTAGATGTTTTGTTAATAATTGATTACCCTACTACAGATGTGCCCGGTATAGATATGAAATGGTTGCTAAAACTGACCGTGAGATGCTATAATACTGCTGGCTGATCAAGGGAAGGTTTCGTTCAAAAGTGCAAGTTAAGCTGAAATCTTAAAACCACTCTTGGCCTAATACAAAACTAATAACAATTTAGTCCAGACTAAAGTTAATACCAGGCTTTACTGCTAATAATGGTTTGAATGACCAGGCCCTGCATGACGCCCAGATAAATCACCACGGCAACAAGAATGGCTGTGGAATGCTAGAAGCTCACTAAAGGTGCACTAGTGGTGAGCTAATGCATGGTCTGTTAGACATGAGTTAATGGCAATCCAATCAGATCCTCTTGGACACCTTAGTTTTTTTCCAGATTTATTTTCACTATTTTCAAAAAAACAAACATACATTTGATAAATGCTCTAAAATTTCGCCCATGACTATTCTGATTCTTCAACCTTTTCAACTGGCTCAAAAGCCAATATTTTGAAGCATTCTGAGGGAACTTTGGGAGGTGTAGGGAAATAATTTGCACACCTTCATGAAGCAATTTTGGGGTCATTTTCGTAACAACTGTATGCATAAATTCACCTGAAAAAAGTGCTATTAGTCGTTGAAAAGGTTGAAGATTTACAGTTCAGTTGCATATTTTGCATGACTCTGAGTTCTACTGATCATAGAAAGGAGTTTTGAGGTTTGTTTTGAAAGGTCGGATGATATCCTCAAAAATTCAAGTTACAGCGCACGTGGTAATATTTTATGACATTTATTTGCATCTGAAAGCGTTTAGAAGTTCTGAGGTGAAAACTTTGTCATTTAAACCAATTATCACACTAATCAATTTCCAAACAAAAGAGTTACCCTAATTCTTCTAATTTTGGGACAGATATTAGTGGTGTTGAAAGTAGAATATTACATTTCTTTACCAGCCTTTTGGAAAAGTAAAGATATGAGTATGTTGTTCATTAGATGGTCGGACCATGTGAGAAAAAAATATCAATATTCCTGCTAGAAATACATATATATTGGCTAAAATGAGCAGTCTACGTGTCCCAAAATTTTGAAGAAATGGGATTTAAGAAAAGGGCACTTGGTGTTTTTATATTAAACTGGATGGTTTTCAAGTTTCTGAATTCTGATCGAGAGACAAAGAAAGGTCCGATTAAAAACGCATCCTACTGTCATGGCATGCATGGTAGCTAAACCAACTGTCATGATGCCACACAAGTATTCTGGTACCATGACGACATATAAAATACTGCCGCAGGATTGTTTTGTTTTTTACTTATTTCATTTGACATCTTACTATCTTACTGTCAACTTCAACCTCAAAAAAATATATCCCCTAACTTTCATGTGGTACAATGCCCTACCACCATAGGCAGCTTGCACTTTTCTCTACAAGGTATCAAAAAATCAACATTGCATGACCACCATTTTTCTGAACAGTGGTTGCTGAAACTGAAGTCATAGAATTTTGTTAGCTTGGTAACCTATAGGAGCATGGGAAATAACACTGGCAAAAAAAGTTTTCAGTAATTATCCGAAACAGACAAAATTCTGATATATTTTAACTAGGTGCAAACTAACAGGGCAGAAATTTATTGTGCGTCAGCAAGCTAAAATGTCTGTATGGTAGTATTAACTAATCAGTGCTCCTTCACTCTTCAGTTTGGAGGCAAATCTTGGACCAAACTGACTCAATTGCACATGCTTCACCGATAAATCTATGAGAAAGTCTGGCATTTTTTCACCAGTCAACATTATGACAGTCATTGCAGTGGCGCCATATTAGTCTACTTTGTACAAGCTACTGTACAGCTATGGGAAGACACAAAAAGAGCGTACATACATGGCAGTGAGGTTCTTCTGTGTGTGTAAATCTAATTGCACTAGGGTTACAATATTCATAATATTATATCTGTAATCAATCCAATAATCTGTGGCCCCAAAATGAGCAGCCAAAATATATACATGTATATATTTTATGAAATGACAAGCCTACAAATGTGCAATTATGAAAATGCGCAATTCATGTTTATTTCTCAATATGCAGTTTAGGATGGGTACATGTAACATGTAAAAATACAAAAATTCCCAATCTTCTTTTTGAGAGGTAAAAATGAAGTAGACATATCCTGCAGTGATCACATCCGTAAGGATATGGCTATCAAAACAGCAAAATGTATGTAGGGATCAGATCGAGTTGGGTCATTTAAGGCCGGCCTCCTTTCCAAATCTCAAGGAAAATACCTCAGCTAAACCATTTCAGTCATTTGTTTAAAGACAACTTCCGAGTGATTAATACCTTTGTCTTTATATTTCAAAGGTATGTTTAGCTTAACAAGTAACTTAATGTTAACTAAAACAGATGTGCATGGTTGTTTGATGCTTCAATAATACCAAATGCATACCAGGAAATTGTTTTCTGCCCATAATATTGTTTCTTTCTTCAACTGGTGTTTTATGCAACGGATGAGAAAAAAAGTACTTCTTGCAATATATCACAGCTGATCGGGCGTGAAAGATTTTGTGCCCAGCCTGAAAGAAACGATGACGTTTTATCAAGTTATTTGACCAATCAATGAGTTAGCTATCACCCTCCAGAAGCAGGAAAAAGTTTTACATGCAAGAAAAATTAAAAAAAAAAAAATGCGAACCTCAACCCAGCATGAACTGGATTTGAATGCGCAACCACACTGGTCAATAGCTGAAGGTTTTCTTGGAGAAATCTGACATGAATCAGCAAAGCAACTAAGCACCTAGGTACCCAGAAAATTACCTTCCAACATACCTGTGCAGACAAATACGGTGTCTTTGTACCACTTACGGACCTATTAATTACATCTTGCAGGCATAATCACATGTAAACTTGTAAAAACCATTTTTTGACCTCAAACAGAAACGCTTAAAAAAAAAAACAACAGGTCATATCATGACAAAACATTTTTTCCACATGACTATATAATATAGCATATATCATTCGGCAGTTTTTTCTTTTGCTTTCAGGCTCCAGTATTAACTTTGGACAGACATTCTCTCTAGATCTGGGCACCAGGAGAAATATGATGTGAAGCCAGCAATCAATGCGACCACTGGTAACGGGCAGGCTCCGAATAATTTGTAAGTGAAAGTCAATTGACTCCAGGATTGACCAGCAAATAACCAGCAAGACTCGCGATGGGGACAGTTCCTGACGATGCTGTGGATGCAGGGTCTCTGAACGCTGAAACAGAACCCCCTCACTACGAGGCATATTATCTTTTCTTCATCGCAGGGGTGGGTCTTGTTCTCAACACCCTCATCATCACGTCTGTCATGTTCCGCGAACATCTCCGGCGAATGACTTGTGCTTTCCTCGTTCATGGCTGCCTGCTCAACATGGCCAAGAGTGTTTTTTGCGTTCTCTTTGGAAAGTACCTTCTGACTCAAGAGGCACCTAAGTATTGCTCAATCATCGGGGAAACCTTCATCATCATTGTGACAGCGTCCACATTCAATCTTGTAGCGATAGTTTGTTCGGAAGCGTACACTTTCCAGGAGTTAAACGTCGGAGGGAACCACCATGGATCCGTGTGCTGTGTCATTTTTGGAGTTTTAGTTGTCTACTTTGGAAGCGTTATTTTACATTTAGGACCCACCATCATCGGAGGATATCTGGACTTCCACAAAGACATCGGCTACTGTTCCTTTCAGCTTGGAGAGGTGAAAAGTTACGTGGCCAATGTTATATGGATTGTCATTGTGACCTTGGCACTTATTTCAATGACCTATTACTTGAGCGAGCTCTACAAAGAGATCCAGCTAAACTCCCCGAACAGAGTGTCAATGCTGGTCCGCACGTCTGTCTGCCTCTCAGAAAATCCGCTGGCTGCACAGCGCAGTGTGAAAACTTTGGTACAAGACTCAAGGTATCGTGTTAAAGTCCTCATTGGTGTCACCGTCTCCTTCATTCTCTGCTGGTACCCCTACTTCGCTCTCCTTGTGATAGACATGAATGCCAAAGTCTCTGCCACCATTTATCAAATGCTCTGTTTTCTCGCCTGGTCTCACGGCACCGTCGAAGCCTTCATTTACATATGTTTCGACCGACAGCTTCACCTTGTAACACAGCTGACATACTGGCGAAAGCGGCGATTCCCTTACCTGGATGGCATTGCCCCGCTCATTCATGGACGTGCTAACAATGTGCAGAGGAATCGCCAGATGGGCTTGGGCAGTTTTCAGGGATCTCTGGGAACTGCAGCCATTGAAGAGGAAGAAACTGTGATACCAAACGTGAGTTCTACGTGCAATGCTGTGGAGGGCAATGTCTTGCCGCATTCTGACACGCCGACATGCAACGAGTCATTCCTTCACAGTCAAGTGTAACCATGTTACAGTATGACTGTGTTACGGAGCAGTACAGCGTGCAAAGTACTGTGCAATTTGACTGTACAAAATGTACACCCTTTATACAGCATTGCACCAAGTACTGTGTATTGGAATTTCCCACATTAATTCTTGTTACGGAATTCAATACCGTGTTACAGCATTTCTTAGAGGACTGTGTTTTAATGGAGGTAGAAAACTGTGTGACAGAGGCAAAAGTACCGCACATGCTACAGAATATAGAGAACCTCCTTACAGAATTCTACAGAGCACTCATCACCGTTACTTATTACAGAATTCTGTGTCTCTGAATGCAGAGAACTTTGCGCAAAAATACAAAATACTGTGCTGCAGAAGGCAGAGTACTTTGTAACAAAACTGTACGTACAATTTACTTGCTCTAATAATACAGAATTCTACAGAGTACTGCATGTGCTTATTTCACTTTCACTTTACAGATCTATGGCTGTTTCAAATACATTTTTATATTTAATTCATCACTGCCTTTACAAAATCACTAACATACCTGTAAACTGGCATGTCACACCTAATTTACACATCTGCAGTGAAATTGATGACATTTACTTTGTAATTTTTGACAAAGACTTAAGGCCACACATGCATGAATGTATTAGTTTTCAATGTCTGTCACAATGACACTACAGTATGTAATACAATACAATACCAGTTCTAAGTACATCTGGCTACATGGAGAACAGAACTATCCTTCAACTGTGAGGAGATAATCATAAGCGCATGTACAGGCTATATAGTAATTAGCATCAACAGATAAGGCGTATGGGATGGCTGGTTGATAGGCATCAATATATTATCTATATACAGGCATCAATGTGTGGGATGGTTGGTTGATGAGCATCAATACATAAGGGGTGTGGGATGGTTGGTTGATAGGCATCACTACATAAGGGGTGTGGGATGGTTGGTTGATAGGCATCAATACATAAGGGGTGTGGGATGGTTGGGTGGTGAGCATCAATACATAAGGGGTGTGGGATGGTTGGTTGAAAGGCATCAATACATAAGGGGTGTGGGATGGTTGGTTGATAGGCATCAATACATAAGGGGTGTGGGATGGTTGGTTGATAAGCATCAATACATAAGGGTTGTGGGATGGTTGGGTGGTGAGCATCAATACATAAGGGGTGTGGGATGGTTGCTTGATAGGCATCAATACATAAGGGGTGTGGGAGAGTTGGTTGATAGGCATCAATACATAAGGGGTGTGGGATGGTTGGGTGGTGAGCATCAATACATAAGGGGTGTGGGATGGTTGGTTGAAAGGCATCAATACATAAGGGGTGTGGGATGGTTGGTTGATGAGCATCAATACATAAGGGGTGTGGGATGGTTGGTTGATAGGCATCAATACATAAGGGGTGTGGGATGGTTGGTTGATAGGCATCAATACATAAGGGGTGTGGGATGGTTGGTTGATGAGCATCAATACATAAGGGGTGTGGGATGGTTGGTTGATAGGCATCAATACATAAGGGGTGTGGGATGGTTGGTTGATAAGCATCAATACATAAGGGTTGTGGGATGGTTGGGTGGTGAGCATCAATACATAAGGGGTGTGGGATGGTTGCTTGATAGGCATCAATACATAAGGGGTGTGGGAGAGTTGGTTGATAGGCATCAATACATAAGGGGTGTGGGATGGTTGGGTGGTGAGCATCAATACATAAGGGGTGTGGGATGGTTGGTTGAAAGGCATCAATACATAAGGGGTGTGGGATGGTTGGTTGATGAGCATCAATACATAAGGGGTGTGGGATGGTTGGTTGATAGGCATCAATACATAAGGGGTGTGGGATGGTTGCTTGATAGGCATTACTACAAAAGGGGTGTGGGATGGTTGGTTGATAGGCATCAATACATAAGGGGTGTGGGATGGTTGGTTGATGAGCATCAATACATAAGGGGTGTGGGATGGTTGGTTGATAGGCATCAATACATAAGGGGTGTGGGATGGTTGGTTGATAGGCATCAATACATAAGGGGTGTGGGATGGTTGGTTGATAGGCATCAATACATAAGGGGTGTGGGATGGTTGGTTGATAGGCATCAATACATAAGGGGTGTGGGATGGTTGGGTGGTGAGCATCAATACATAAGGGGTGTGGGATGGTTTGTTGATAGGCATCAATACATAAGGGGTGTGGGATGGTTGCTTGATGAGCATCAATACTTTAGGGGTGTGGGATGGTTGGGTGGTGAGCCTCAATACATAAGGGGTGTGGGATGGTTGGATGGTGAGCCTCAATACATAAGGGGTGTGGGATGGTTGGTTGATGAGCATCAATACATAAGGGGTGTGGGATGGTTGGTTGATAGGCATCAATACATAAGGGGTGTGGGATGGTTGCTTGATGAGCATCAATACATTAGGGGTGTAGGACGGTTGGTTGATGGGGCATGTATTCTCAGTGATAAGATAATGCTGCCAGCACCAAATGTATCCTGCACAGTTGCCTTGTCATGCTTAAAATACTTAAGTACTCTCTGGGGAAAAACCATCTTCTCAATGACCATCCAGACAAACTTAATTTGCAAAGAATGGCCAAGAACCATGCTCAGGGCCTAAATAAATGTAAGAATGGTGAAAATTCAATCTTAGCCACCAACTGAGCTTGAAGTAAAAGAAAAGAAAATACAGAAAAGTATTAGTATTAACAAGAAGACTATTAAAAACTATCAGAAAATACTTTTTTTTCCCAGAATGCAATGCAGTCTCCTAAAAATGTATGAATGGTAAAAAGGGCTTTATGGACTATATCGATAATGCATGTCCCAAATGATATCACTGAATTTTTTTGTACACCTTTATGTTCGGACATGAATAAAATTCTTGTGTTCTTCACTTTGTGTACTTTGTGATGTTTGCCTGTGCACGAAAAAAATGAATATGACACCAAAAAACTGTTTAGCTACAGCTAGAGAAGGACATATCACCTTAGCAATTATTAGCCACATACATTATCTATATGGTCCAACTAGCCAACTTGAATACAATAAAAGCATTTGATTGCATTTAATTTTGTGAAAAAGACAATCTACAGAATAAAGTGAATTAAGATATTTTCGGATAGTCATGAATGATCTTTCTACTCATTTTTCTTTACTTTTATGTCCTCTTTCTTTTATAATAAAGATCTGTCTCTAACGAAAATGTCAGATCATGTTTTCACGTACAAAAGTTGTAACGACAATATCCAGTATCTCAGGGTATAAACTCAAGGTCACAGGTTCACAGATATACCATAAACTGTTTTTGATGTCACAACTGGTTTCTGGGGCCCTAGGCCATGCGCTATTAGAAAGCCAACAAAGTATTATCTCTTGGGCAAATGTTTGTGGACGTCTGAATCAAACTCCTAAACAGACAACACCTTGTTTTTTGTTTTTAGAAGGAGATTTTAACTTCAAATAATCGTGACCTTCTAGAAGATCAGTCTGTGATGTACTGGTTTGTAGAATTGCTGCGCAAAAAGAACCCCTTGAAATCCATAAATACGAATCAATGCATGACGTCGAATCTGAAAGACATTTGATACAAGATGTATTTGTAGTAACTTCAAAATTCCATGATATATGTCTCTAACTATCAAAAAAGTATGTAAAAAGTTCGGCGTCTACTTGACAGGTATCTTGAGTTCTCATGTACCGGAATGTGCATTTTCTAGACTCATCATACTCACTCAACAATGTCTAGGACCATCCGAATATATCAATCAATTCTATACTCTGTCACAATAAATGAGCGATGTAATCCGTGTTGCTTAGTGCAAGCAAAATACCTTGGCAAACGGGTACAAAGTTTCAGTGATTGAAGTGGAGGTGTGTCTTCACTGATATTACATATACATAGCTACACACAGGCAGGTTGTCGACTACCGCGTCATCCATTACCAAGAAAATAAAAAACCACCTCAGCAATTCCTGGCATGATGCATGCATTGATTGCCCATAAATGAACAATAAATAGTCTCCACTCTTAAAACCCAATTTCTAACAAAAGATTTGGCCAATATTCAACTTCCTGATGAATTCAGGTACAGTAACTTTTAGAGCAACAACATGTTAAGCACTTATGATGTTACAGTGGTTTTCATTGGTCATTCAAGATTATGTTCATTAGCAATTTCTCTATAAGATTTGTGACCTCTTTCAACAAATGTAGTACATGTAGAGAGAAGGATAGGGGTCAGAAACGCCGTGTACTAACTGTTATCTTGTCAAAACTGCACTGTTTGCTGTAACTGATCTCCTTAAACATTTTATCTATACATCTACCATAATTCTTCGACCTTTTTGCATGTTTGCAAGGTGTTCATTCAAGCATATATTCTGAAGGCATTTTTCTGTGTTGGCTGATAACATTACACTTTTTTTGAAACTCTGACACTGGCCAATCAAACAAATGTCGTTCTGTCGCCAAAAATCAAATTAAAAATTGCATAAATTTCACTGAAGGCTGCTTTTTCATATGCAAAGAGGATGAGGAATAAGAATGCACTGTATACAAATACATGTATGTTTTTGAACCTTACACACAGGCAAGTTTATACATTATCATCAGTATGTGGTCTTACCAAAATTTTGTAAGAAACCCAACTGGATAAATTGCCGTCAACTACAAGGTGATTATTATCATTGTGAATACTTAACTATTACGAAAGCAACAACCATCTGCATGAAGCATATCATATATGACGTCATTTTATCTTTTGTCAATTTTCTGAACTTGTATGTTCTAAATAAATGCTACCAGTACAAAAGTCATCTGTTTCAGTTTTATGGAGAAAGTGACAGTTTATTAAGTTATTACATGGTCTCATAGGCTATATAAAGTTACTGGTCAAAAGCTATAAAGTTACTGGTAAATAAATCATCAACAAATGTTACTTGTGCATGTAATGTGCCCCCTGTTGCAGGACGTAATTCCACCACTCTTTTATCTAGTGCTGCTTAACTCAGACGCCTCACCAAGGCAAGTAAGGCGTCCCGCTCGAGCCATTATACTGATACAGGTCAACCAGTTTTTGCACTATCCCCTTCATGCTGAACGTCAAGCGAGGAAGTTACAACTTCCCCTTTTAAGGTCTTAGGTGTGATTCAACACTGGATCTAAAGGTTACCGAAACGGGACGCTCTTCCAACTGTGCGACTGTACATGAAGTTAAATGTACTGGCTGACTGAACAGACTCTAAAGACACTAGTGAATAACACACTGTTGAGTTAATATATGTACCATATTTCACCTAAAGTCTGGTTCAATAAGATGCTCTTTCAGGAGCATAAAAAGGCCTTGAAGTGATATTTTTCGTGCCAAACACTTATGTTTTTTTTGATACGAAATTAAATTTAAATTCATGAAGAACTCTTAATTAAATGTCCGTATAAGGTAAATCAATCAATCAAAATCAAGAAAAAGTTGTGACATGTAAGATGAAATTCACTACATGTTAACACATACTGTTAAATTACTAATGAACAGATTCTTAAAGGTGCATAAAAATGACATGAAGTTCAGACAAAAGAGTACGAAAAGTTATTCATAAATGTGGTCTTCAATATTTTTTTCCGATTTTTTGCTTGAGGTGGGTATTTGGGAGCACCTTTTGGTTTTATAGTCTTTGTTTAATAATTCATAAATGAGGATGTAACACAGGTTTAATAAATATTTTTGCACCAGAATTTGATCTTTTCATTTAACAAATGGATTAAACCTAATAATTTTAATATGTTTACAAATATTATCACAATTCAGATTAAATGCATATGTTTCGATATAAACAACAAATTTACATTCAAATAAATTTATCAGACAAGCATCACATCCTTATTAGAATATTATTATGCAACAACAATAAATACCCAAAGTTGGCCACAAATACCCATCATACAAAAATATTTTCAAATACCCTTTTCTCTTGAAAAAAAAAAATTCCAAAAAAATATTAAAGATCACATTTGCAAATAAGTTTTGATGCTCTTTTATTTGAATTTGGCATCATTTTATGTTTTCTTCTCAAAATTCCTGATCAACTGTTGTCATGTACATATCCATATCCATGGAAGGACATATCCATGGAAGGACATCCATGGAAGGACATATCCATGGAAGGACATATCCATGGAAGGACATCCATGGAAGGACATATCCATGGAAGGACATACACTCCAAGACAACCATTATTAATTCAGTTCCTATGCGCCTAATCACATGCAAACATCCAGCTTGCTCAATGCCTTCCCTTGTGCATAACTTGTGGCATCTGCTAAGCTGCACACCATTTTCAACTTCATACATTCTAGTATTTTTTCAGGAGTGTTAAAAACCTTGTTCCTCAAGAGTTTCAAAGGCAAACAAAGTGCCAAAAAAAAAAAAAATCAATGTGCCTGTCCAACAGGAACCAAGCATTCCAATGCAAACACAGAGAGGTCGATATCCGCTGTGGTATTGAACTGTCCTTAGATGCATTTTGCCTTTAACATTGGTTTTTACAAGAGGATGCATGATAAAGCATAAATTTACAGTGAACAGAGAATTTAATCCCTGCTTTAAATTAATACATGTAGCATCATCATGTTGCAAATGTGACCTCAAAGAGTTACTCAAAGTGACACGGGGCCGCTGTGGCCCAGAAGCCTCTCACCAATGCAGTCGCTTTGAATTCAAGTCAAGCTGATGCTGGCTTCCTCTTCACAGTCATACGTGGGAAGGTCTGCAGCAACCTGCGGATGGTCGTGGGTTTCCCCCTGGCTCTGCTCGGTTTCCTCCCACCATAATGCTTGCTGCCATTGTATAAGTGAAATATTCTTGATTACTGCATAAAACACCAATCAAATGAATAAAAAAATTGAAGTGACACTTTACAAAATGCACAGAATCCATGAGAATGTATCTCAGTAATTCTGGATCAATGACATCAATAAAACCGCATTTTTTAAACTAATTCTGCATAATTAAATGATGGTCCTATGGGGGCATGTAACTGGCTTCCATATGTAAGCATTGACACAAAAAGTTACGACAAAACCCTCACTGAGCTAAACTGACAAGGGGTGGTGTTTCACCGATTATGTGTGACCATCTGCCAACTGTCACACTTTTGTCACGGCTCTGGATTTACTCTCTATGCTGTAAGTTATTACTTCGGCTATCACATAATACATGTAACTGCTACAATCACTGAGCACTTGAGCATCAAACTAGCAGAAACTGTGTAGGTTCTAATCTGGTACCTGCTAATTTGTGAATATTTTGGTATTATGTTCAAGTGTTATTCTCACGTCAGTTTATATCCTTGTTCGAGTCGTATTGATACAATGTGATGATGTTATTTGAAAAGGGATTAAATGCTCTATTCGCTGTAAATTTATTCAGAATGTTGGGTTATTAACATTAAAAGACAGGGAATCCTAGACATCTACCATTCTTCTCAGCAGATGACATCCCAGAATAATTAATGATGAGCAAAAACACAGAACACTGAGCAACAGTACCAGTAATTAAAACATTGAGCAGGTAGAACATTACGAGGATAGAACATCGACAGACTAGAACATTGATATAGAACATCTACTTGTATTTATGTATTTAATTTGTGTTTTACATTGTACTCAAGAATATTTCTTTTATACGACTGCAGCTAGCATTAAGGTGGGAGGAAGCGAGGGAAGTGGGGGTGTACCCACAACCGTCTGCAGGTTGCTGCCAGACCTTCCCACATATAGTCAGCATTAGGAAGTCAGCCTGAGCTGGACTTGAACTCAAAGCGACCGCAGTGGTGGGAGGCTCCTGTGCTATTTCGCCGTGTGAGCATGCTAACTACCTCGGTTAATAATCGACAAAATACTGGGTGAACTCGTGTCAGTGTAAAGTGTAATGTTTGCAGCTTGATGTTTTAGTGAAGCAGCATTATAGATCTTGGTACTTTTAATGCAAACGCACTCAAACCTAATGGTAATGTACACTGATATTATATTTTGTAGGGGCCTCCGTGGCTCAGCTGGTTAGCGCACTAGTGCAGAGTAATGACCCAGGAGCCTCTCACCAATGCTGTCGCTGTGAGTTCAAGTCCAGCTCATGCTGGCTTCCTTTCCGGCCATACACGGAAAGGTCTGGCAGCAACCTACAGATGGTTGTGGGTTTTCTCTGGCTCTGCCTCCTCCGGTTTCCTCCCACCATAATGCTGGCCGCCATCGTATAAGTGAAATATACTTGGGTACAGCGTAAAACACCAATCAAATAAATAAATAAATAAATAAATATTTTTTTAACAAGACAACAAGATTCTGTAATTTGATCCCACACAGGTTAACCAACACTTTCTTCTAACAAAGGTACTTGTACATACAGTGTATGTGAAGAGTCAAACAGCTGGAAATCTTCCATGTTTGTACTAGCAGTAATAAAACCTTGACTTCCAATGAAGTGCACAAAACCCAGTCTCAAAATTTAAACCCATGAAATCTGCTGAGTCATCCTGTGTGGCAAGAGGAGTGCAGACCTATAGATTAAGATTAACTCAGGGTGTCATAGAGGTTCTGTGGACTCCATTCTGAAGCCCAGTACTGCCAAATGAGTTTTTCATCCCAATATCCACTAGCTGTCAATCAAACGGCTGCAAAGTGATATGAATCAGACTGGTTTTGACAGTTACCGGTGAGCTTGCTCATACAGAAACCATCTTTTATGGTTGACCGGGGATACGGTCGCAGTCATTACTCACTGCAGAGACGTTCCATCAATTTGTTGGCTAGGATCCAGTCAATGTCTGGAACAGTTTTACACTATGCAGTCAGAACAACAACGATTTAGCTACTCAATTAATCTACCATCAGCAGCTATCCACTGATCCAAATGGAATCGCACAATATGGGGGATAGTGCTATACATTGTAGAGATCAAATTTTATGAGCAATTGTTAAAGTAATGGAATGCAATGAAAGTGTTCTTCTGGTAAAACCTCCATTTATTTATATGTACTCTCAACCCTCATTTATTTATTTATTCATTTATCTGAACATATTTTAACAATGCATATACATAAATTATATCACAGAAAGTAAAATACTGTATGAACAGATCAAACATGCATAAAATTGAACAAAATTATTAAGTAAAGCCCAAAACACATCAGGAAAGTTACATAAGAAACTTTTAGCAAATGTCCAGCAGAAAAAAAGACAGAGATATGCTTGTCGAAAGTGGTAAATTGTTGTGCTTTGAGATTTGAAAAGTGCATGTGTGGAGTAAATACAGCAAAAAAAAATAACCCCAATTTTTTTTCCTGTACTGTATTGTACTGTGGTACCTGAAATACACATGCTTCATACATGGCTTTAAGATTTATTTGTTTATTTGGTTGTTGTTTTACATCGTACTCAAGAATATTTCACTTATACGACGGCAGCGAGCATTATGGCGGGAGGAAATTGGGCAGAGCCCATGGGAAATCCACGCCATCCACACATTGCTGGCGGGCCTTCCACATACTGCTGGAGAGGAAGCCAGCATGAGATGAACTTGAACTCACAGCGACTGCATTGGCAAGAGGCTTCTGGGCCACAGAGGCCCCGTGTGACTTTAAGTAACTCTTTGAGGTCACATTTGCAACATGATGATGCTACATGTATTTATTTAAAACAGGGATTAAATTCTCTGTTCACTGTAAATTTATGCTTTATTATGCATCCTCTTGTAAAAACCAATGCATTGGGAGAGGCTCCTGGGTCACTGTGCTGCGCTAGCGCGCTAACCAACTCATGGCTTTGAGAGGTACAATTTAACCGAGTCTAATTACCATTCATCCACAATTCCATGCTGGGGGCCTGGAAAGTGGCTGAGGGGGTTAGCACGCCAGAGCTGCATAATGACCCAGTAGCCTCTCACCAATGTGGTCACTGTGAATTCAAGTCCAGCTCATGTTGGCATCCTTTACGGCTATACTTGGGAAGGCCTGGCAGCAACATGCAGATGGTCGTGGGATTCCCCTGAGCTCTTCCCACCAAAATGCTGGCTGCCCTTATATAGGTGAGACATTCCTGCGTTTGGCATTATACTCATGAACATTTCATTTATATTACGGCAGCTGTGCATAAAAACAAAAGGATAAAGAAATTCACATAATGATCAATTAAGCTATACTGACAATTATGACTACAAAAACATGCATCTATTTGCTTGAGTCTGTATTAGATTAAAACAGATCCTTCGGTTACATGTACTTGTTCAAGACAAATGATGACACCATTTGGCCTCGCAACATTATAAATATGGTAATGAGGTTAATTAGTGATGCTCTGTATCCGTGGATACGGGCATTTCCTGGACAGACCCCCATCAGCATCATTTAACGAGAAGCATCACTAGTTTTAGCAAATCAATTTCGGATGGTACTTCCTCCACAAGAAATATGTCAATCAATGAATACCTGGACGATCAGTCTTAGAACAGTATACAATAAAAATGCAACACAAATCAAAACCGAACTGATGGAAAATTAAGTCTGATTACAGTGATAATGTGCTGACAGCTCGGTACCACATTTCAGATATCAGACGAATTCACAACGATTTGGCTCCCACTTAGCTCCTGCGCCATGAAGTATTGAAGTATTCCAAAAGGCACAGCAGTTTTCTGTCTAACGTGACAGACCGCTATTAGCTTGTCAGACGGCAGAAGTCAAGCATGTATCGACTGTTTTCTGAGCTCAGGGTAAACCCAAGGAAGGAATATATCCCCATTCTCATGCATCTTATAAACCATAATAACACATTGAGGTCACTTGAGTGGCTGTCTCTCTACTTTCTATAAAGCTTTCAGCTAAAACATACATCATTATTCCCTAATAATATACGCCAGAATTGTCAAATTAAGGCAAACTTAAAATTCTTCACGTTTGTTTAATATGTATTTTCATATGATGCAATGTTTTTTAGAGAATAAATCTGTCAGACATTTGCAGAAATTATTCATGGCATGTCAAAAAGTCATTTTAGCTTTTACATGGACCCCGGCACTCATGTTATGAAAACAATTTTGATTATTTCTTCATCAATAAATAGAATAACAAATTAAATTACAAATTAAAGCAAAATTAAATTCATGTTATAAGCATGTTTACAATTATTTTTATAGAATAAATCTGCCTGCCATTTTCTGAAATACTTTATACAATACAAAACAGCTTTTTAATATTGACAAGAGCAGAGGTCCAAACAAATTCAGATGGCTTTAATTGTTCTTTTGGATTCAAAATTTATTTATTTATATATTTTTTTATTTATTTGATCGGAGTTTAATGTCATACTCAATTACACAAGAATATTTCACTCACACAACGGTGGTCAGGACATTATGGTGGGAAAAGACCGAGCAGAACATTATGGTGGGAGGAAACCGGGCAGAGAATTAGCCTCTTAAACAGGATGATAAAGTGAACAACACTAAATGTAGCGATGCAGTGGGGAAGTCTCCCCCTCCCACACCCTGCCCTCCTTCAACACCAACAAACTTCATGCAGGATATACATCGCCGTGAGGCAGACTGAAACAGTTTTTCCACAAGTTGAACTCAATTACACAAGAATATTTCACTTACACAACGGTGGTCAGCCTTATGGTGGGAGGAAATCATGCAGAGTCCAGGGAAAACGCACGACCATGAGCAGGTTGCTGCTCAAACCTTCCCATTTACATTTGTACAACTGGAAGCCAACATGAGCTGGACTTGAACTCAAAAACAACCTCATTAGTGAGAGGTTAATGAGCACAAGAAATAACATGCAATGAAGAACAGTGTTAGGGAGCACAGCCAAAATTCATGAGGCTTTCAATCCAAAATGGCTTGCGAGTGATTTTTGATTGCAACAGGAAATTTCAAACCATTCCCAATTAAATTTCACGTCTGCAATTTTAACGACCAGCACGCGATTGTTCTGGATTTAGTGAAATCCTATTTCAAACGAGACTTCAGTTCTGCAGTGTCGCGCAGTGATACATTCATTCACCTGTCTGAAAACCACACAACCCCGTTATTGGTATACACATGCACATAACAAATCCTGAAATACCAGCTCATCAAAGTAATCTTACGATGGGTATAAAGTTTAATAAAAATTGAAACACTAATACAGTGTGCATAAATTTGAAAAATATAATTCTCCACTGGCTGTAAGAATTACAAGAGAAAAGGAACCACATACATGTGTATTCAATTTTGTTAAGAAGGACTGCATAGGCTACTTGAATAGTTAGCTATATACGGTGTGCAAAATCGGCCCCGATAGCACAGTTAGTAGAGCGTCCGCTTCAGGAGCAGTAGATCCAGGGTCAATCTGGGCCGAGTCACACCTAAGACCTTAAAAAGAAGGAAGTTGTAACTTCCTCGCTTGGCATTCAGCATGAAGGGGATAGTGCAAAGACTGGTTGCCAGTATAATGGATCGGGTGGGGCGCCTTACTTGTGAAGCAGCACTAGATAAAAGAGCGGTGGAAATCCGCCCTGCAACAAGGAGGCACATTACACGCATTCTAAGGATTCCTTCGTCGTCAATGAGTTTAAAATTGTTAAGCACGATGTTAAATCCCCAAGCACTCACACACTCATTCATACATAGAAAAGTTCATCAGTGACTTGTCAGGTCAGTGGTTGAATTTCCTGTCCCGTTAAAAGTACGATGTTAAACCCCAATTCACTCACTCACTCACTATATATGTGTAAGCTCATTTACACTTACATATTTGATCAATGTTTTCATCAGATACATGTACTTGTGTATATGAAATCAGTTCATGGTCTTAAAGATCCTTGAAAATCTGGATAATTCCTGATTTAACACTACCGATTTTTTTTTTATACATGTCATATTCAGGAAGACAAAACCATCAACTTGGTCATTCACGTAATATAGTGTAGACAGCTATACTCAGTTATTCCATATGATTTAAGCACAACTGAGCGTACTAACATGTATCAAAATCTAAACACAAAAGAGTGTTTTTATCTCTAACTCTTTGGTAGAAATATGTTTTCACATAAAATTTCATGAAATTGAGAAATCACACAGATACAGTGTATGGTGCCATTGGTAGAATTACAGGTCATTTTCATATATTGTGTCTACAAGTAGTTGTACATAAAAAATGCCAGGAAAGAGAACAATCAATGGTCCATTTCCAAAAGTAAATGACCTAAATTTCGCACCCCTCATTTCCAACAGTAAATGACCTAAATTTCACGCCCCTCATTTCCAACAGTAAATGACCTAAATTTCGCTCTCCTTATTTCCTAAAGTAATTGACCTAAGTTTCATGCTCCTCATTTTCTACGGCAAATGGCATAAATTTTGCGCGCCTCATTTCCTCAAGTAAAATGATCTAAATTTCCCACTCCTTATTTCCAACCGTAAATGACCTAAATTTTGCACTCCTCATTTCGTAAAGTAAAGGACCTAAATTTTGCGCTCCTCATTTCCTCAAGTAAATGATCTAAATTTCCCACTCCCTTATTTCCAGCAGTAAATGACCTAAATTTTGCACTCCTCATTTCGTAAAGTAAAGGACCTAAATTTCACGCTCCTCATTTCCTCAAGTAAATGATCTAAATTTCCTGCTCCTCATTTTCTACAGTAAATGGCATAAATATTGCGCTCCTCATTACCAACCGTAAATGACCTAAATTTCGTGCTCCTCATTTCCTAAAGTAAATGACTTAAATTTCACGCTCCTCACTTCCTAAAGTAAATGACCTAAATTTCGTGCTCCTCATTTCCAACAGTAAATGACCTAAAATTTCCCACCAAAGGTATTTTTTCATTTATTTGACGGGTGTTTTATGCCATATTCAAGAATATTTCATTTATACAACAGCGGCCAGCATTATGGTGGGGGACACCAAGCTGCCCCTAAATGTCAAAAAATGTCATAAAATATTAATTTTTGATGCTGAAACTTATAAACATTTTCCTAGCTGAATATCGTCTTACTTTCCAAACAAACCTGTACTGGTATGTTTATATGAAGGAAGGGCAGAAAATGGCAAGCCTAAATATCTACCTTTTTATTTTCTCTAGTCCTGATGTTTTTACAATTTTCATTTTTTTTAAGGCTTTCTGATCATGTAAAAATATCTTCAACAGAAAAAGTTGTCAAGCAGAGTCAACGTTTTCCACAAATCAGATGATTTTCAAGTTTTATTACTTTTGTAACCTTCTCTGACACTGATAGAGAAGAATTTTATGCCTGCAAAACAACAATCATAAATTGGTGCGGCCTTACTGCAAAGTTTAAATAATCAATACCAAGTAATGGAATGCGATCACAGACAGCGTTTAGCCCATTACTGAAACTTCACACGTTAGCTTCGTTGGGCACTGTGATGATACCATTCCCAGCTGGATATACCCAGACCTGCCAGTGACTCAATTTACTGATCAGAGTTGTCTCCCTTACCTGGGTCCGGTGACTTCCTCCCTGATGTGAGGGTTAAGGTGTATGGTATCATGGATGATCTGATCCACGGTTTTGTTTGTGTGGGTCAGGTGACATGGAATCTGTTCCTCTGGCTGAAAATGAAGACAAACAGACATAATAAATTTAGGGATGTCAAATTTATGAGCACAGGAAACTGGTTTGATGCTGGAGTATATCGTTATGTTAAGCCAGATGATTTATTTATTTATTTGTTTGGTGTTTTACACCATATTCTAGAACATTTCACTCATACAACAGAGGCCAATACTATGATGTGAGAAAACTGGGCTCCCCCATGCACGACCGTACGTAGGTTGCTGCCAGCCCTTTGCTCATACACACATTTTGCTTGAAGCTGCAACACTCAGTGAATGTAGACTATACATACCTATCTGAATGAAAAGTCAGACATTTGCACGAGAAGAAAAATAAAGGTAAATGTTGTTTTTGGGATACAGTTTTCAGTGGTTTTTCGACTGATTCATACTTCGTTTTTTGATATTCACAATACCAGATGTTAGATTATGTACACCATAACCCCTTATAACAGCCATCCCTAGGAGAGTATTTCTGTACATTAACAAATTAAGTCAGCAATGTGCACGAAATTTGCATCACACATAGCCTGCAGTGTTAATCTTACCTTAATCAATACACGGTCGTTCATGAAGGAAAATGGCTGAGGCGGGATATCTCCACTGTCACTGGTCAGTCTGCTGAAGTCTATGGTTGCACCGTCTAACCTCGGAGGTGTTCCTGTCAACAAATCAGGGTAAGATAAAAATCACAACTGAAAGACGTCTCTTTAGGATGTGACATCCTTGCTTTATGAAACAGCTGTCAATCTTTTGATTTTAACATTGGGCGGTACATGCGCATTGGGTTTAATATCACACATTGTGAGTCATACAACAACACTAGGGTCTTTGGGTGGTAGAACATAGGAGGCTAATTAAACAGGATTAGATCAATCTTCAGAATACATTTCTTTGGACTCGTTAAGGTGTCAAATATTGCAAAAAATAATTATACTCTGCCAGCAGGTTATTGTTAGATATTTAGGAGCGTTTTCTGGAATGGAGTACATTCCTGGATAAGAAAGTACGAGGTGCAATGCAAACTTTGTTATCCAGGAATACACAGTTACAAAGTTTTTCTCCCACTTAGACAGTTGCATTAGTGTTATACGATGTATAAATGATTTCTGTGATTAGCGTTGGAAGGGAGTGGGGATACGAAGGGCACACAAAGCACAGGAGCTAAGTTTTAGTTGATTCTTAATGTATGGCGACATGTATAGAGAAATTTAGTAAAGTACGACAGCCGTTTTTACTTTTAGGGAGAAATTACACTTTCTGAATAGAGTGACATCACAACAAGCATTTAAACATTGTTCATCTCTTTATTTACATGAGTGTTCTCAAGAATATTTCACTTATACAATGACAGCCAGCATTATGGTGTTGGTGCCCTGGGGGATGGTAGATGAATATTGAATATGCCCTCTTATTAAAGCGGGGGGGGGGGGGGGGGCCTCCATGGCTCAGTTGGTTAGCGCGCTAGAGCAGCATAAGGACCCAGGAGCCTCTCACGGTCGCTGTGAGTTCAAGTCCAGCTGACACTGGCTTCCTCTCCGGTTGTACATGGGAAAGTCTGCCAGCAACCTGCGGATGGTTGTGGGTTTCCCCTGGGGCTCTGCCCGGTTTCCTCCCACCATAAAGCTGGCCCTCGTCGTATAAGTGAAATATTCTTGAGTACAGCGTAAGACACCAATCAAATAAATAAATAAATAAATAAATATTAAAGCAGGGTCTGATCTGGAAGGACGTTTTAGTATGTCAAAACAGAAACTTCATAACAATGAAAAGCAGAAAAAAGACAAATGTGGATGCATACCTGTTTTCAGTCGACCCATTTTAAACCCTGCATTCTCCAGGGTTTTAGCAAGACCAACAGACGGCCCATCCCCCATCCTTCCAGACGGATACCTCTTTAACCCAATATTGATACAACCTCGCAAAAATGTTCCAGTTGTCAACACCACAGTTTTTCCTCTGAGGTGATCACCGTTTTCTGTGAAAAGAACAGTACTTTTAACAGTATGTTATGAATAGTTTTCTCCATTTCATAATGAATATCTAAAGTATTTTTAATATGAAGACACAATTCCCCCAAGTAGCTTGAAACATCCTTACAGCTTGCAGTGAATACTTTCAGATTTATGCGATGTGCATGTAAGCAATTGCTGGTCCCCAGAGTAATTAATTTCTACCTGGCCAAATGCAAATGATTTTCTTAATATTTTTAAGTCATTATTAAATTTATTGGAATAACAATTTTCAGTCCTAATTTGAAAATATGTGAATGTAAGTTGTACAGGAGACTGCAGGTCTGGAAACCTTCAATTACGGATTTCACTTCTATTTCAACTGTTTAAACAGGGCATATTATAAATCTTCAAACTTTTCAACCTCTGAAACCCTTTTTTCAGTGGAACTTAAACATACAATTATTATGAAAATGATGCTGTTATGAAAATGATGCTGTTATGAAAATGATATATATATGTATATATATATGTATATATATATATATATATATATATATATATATATATATATATATATATATATATATATATCTGTATATATCTGTATATATTTATCTATATATTTCAAAACAATGGTTGCAGAGGCAGTTGAAAAGATTGAAGAATACACTAGACATGAGATGTGGAGATCTAAATTTTGTTTTCGCCATGCTAGGGTAATCACACGATCCCCAACTTCTGGGCCATGATACAAAATATACTTACCCGTGATGACACCATTACACTGTAGTCTGGCCGTATCATTAGTAGGGTGAGCCATCTCAGTAATAATGAGGTCCTCAACAGGGGAGGCAATCAGTGTCAGATTTGGTGTGTTTTTCACCTCGGTTTGGATATGACTTCTGTACAAATCCCTGTCAATCTGTGCACGAGGTCCCTGAGGATAACACAAAAATCCGCTGTGATTAAAGGATTATTTGCAAATCTATTTCTTTCTAATTTCTTAACATGCAGTTTAGGATGTGTCCTAATACAAAGGTATTAAAAAAGTACTTCATGCATAACTGTCTTCTTGAGGCATAAAAACGATATTTAACTACTGTAACTCTTCAACCTTTTCGCATGTTTGCAAGGTGTTTATTCAAGCATGTTCTGAAGTCATTTGTCTGTGTAGACTGATAAAATTACACTTTTTGTGAAGCCCAAAACTGGCCAATCCAAGAAACATAGTTCTGTCACCAAAATCAAATTAAAAACGTGCATACTGAAAGTTGCTCTTTCAAATGCGAAAAGGTTGTGGAATTACGGTTATGTTTTCCTAATAATGAGTTTATTTGATTTCCAGAAAATCAAAATAATTCTGAACAAGCTTGCCCATTCAAATAACTATAGATCACTTTCTTAGATTATCTCTTACGTTAGTCCGGCAGCATGTGCCATTACAATGGCATTTTGTCTTCATCACCTGTCAAATCACAGTGACGAATGAACAATAAAATTAAACACTTTAAAGACTTTGTTGTCAGTTAAAAAAAAATTGCTAGCCCATGAGGAAAACTTTCAGGTGCATTTAACTTGACCACATGTATTGTCAAATACTCGGGGCAAGCTGGCAAGTAGGCAAGTTATGGCACTGCATGCACTGCAAATTACCTCAAGTACAATACCCCAACTCCTCAACCGTTTCGCATATGCAATTTTCAGTGCAATTTATGCACATTTTTAATTTGATTTTTTAAGTTAAAGGTCAATGGTTTATGCTGGGCACTCCACCCATAAAACTGACCTCCATCGTACACATCAAAAATTCTTGACTGTGGCCTTAAGCCATGAATAAATAAATTAAAGGCTACAAATACATGTATCTAACACCCCCGATTTCCACCACACAGTTATATTTCTGACTTACCCAGACTGCTGGTCCTTTTCGACGATTCAAAATTTTAAACTGAATACCAGCCTTATCTGAAATGGGATACAATGGTCAGTCAACACTAGATTGTCTCTGCAGGTTTATATTTTATATACTCCTTCCTGTTAGGAAAGAAATAATTAGCAATTACTGTGAGGCCTCTAAATTAACTCTCGTCTTAAAGAAGTTGTACAATATTAATAACAAAACAATTACAAATGGCATCCAATTAGTATACAGAGATACTTTCTGTCAAATCGAGGCAAATTCCAACTTAGTACATGACAAAGTAAATTCCAATATTAAGTGATCTTCAAAACACTTATTTGTCTAAAGTATATTGCACTTTTGCTTTTCTTTGAATATCGGTAAAGACTGACAACATGACAAACATTTTTAGGTAAGAATATATACATGCATGCATGCCTGAGTCTATGCCATACGGTACTTAACACTTTTTCAGTCACGTGACCACAAAGAGTCATCAGATGTGTGTATGTATACTGTGTCTTTGCGTGCCAGGGCAAGTCCATGCCACTAAAGCATCATGGCCAAGATAGCAAACAGGACACCCCCCCTCCCCCCCCCCACCACCTAGTCACATTATACAGACACCTAACCTATCAGTGCTGAGCACCAAGCAAGGCAACAACAAGTATCACTTTTAAAAGTTTTTGGTATGACCCAACCCAGGTTTGATCCCAGCCCACTCTAATCATTAAGCCACCAAAGCAGACTTTTGTGATAAAACTGGGTGATCTAAATTTGGTATGTCTTTATATATTAAGAAATTATTCAAAGATTAGAATGTACTTACCACAGATCCTGGCACAAATGCCATCCAGGGCGTCTATCTCCTTCAGGAGATGACCTTTCCCTATGCCTCCAAATGACGGGTTACACGACATCTCACCTGAAAATATTTATTTATTTGATCAGTCTTTTACACCATACTCAAGAATAATTCATTTATACAACAGTGACCAGCATTATGGTGGGAGGAAACTGGGCAGAGCCTGGGGCGGTTGGGGGGAAGCTTGAACTCATGACCATTTGCAGGTTGCTGGCAGAATGTCATACATAATTGCATTTGTGAGAGGCTGATGAGGTCACTGCTCCATCCCATGGTGGCATACTAACAACCTCGGGTACGTGGGAAGCTCTACCAGCAACCTGCAGATGGTCGTGGATTTCCACCAGGCTCTGCTCGGTTTCCACCCACCATAATGCTGGCCGCCGTCGTATAAGTGAAATACTCTTGAGTACTCTTGCGTAAAATACCAATCAAATCAAATCAAAAACAACCTCAGCCACAGAAGCCCCCCAAATTTTAATGAAGTACTATGGCTTTCATGACCTATAGCAATGTGAGAAATGGCAGTTGTGGTGGAGTGAGATGAATTACCTGGGTTCTTTATTTATTTATTTGATTGGTTCTATCGTTTGATGTAATACTCCAACATTTTGGACTTACATGACAGTGGTCATTTTCATGGTTGAAGAAAACCAGAGTAAACGGGTTAAATCACCAATCTATTCACAAGTACATATACTAACAGACTTCCCTGCATGTGAAAAATGGATATGCACAAAATATTGCTGGAGGAAACCAGAGCGCCTGGGTTAAACCACCAGCCTACTGGCAATCAAGTTACTGACTTTCCTACATGTGAGAAACAGATACATGTAACCACAAAATATTAGTGGCAGACAAGTGGTCTTCAATGAATGTTAGACTGCGCAAAGGGCCACACGAGCGCCGTTGAGTCTCCAAGAGCCCTCAGGCAGTTGGAGTCATGGAATCTACAAACTCTATGTCCAAGACTGGATTTGAGCCTGCCTCTCATGTATTCTAGTGGTTGAAAGCAAGTATCTTTAACCACAAGACACAAGTTCGTGCTAAGGATATATAAAATGCTTATGATGACAGGCTATTATTGCTAGTTATTTATTTGTTGGGTGTTGTACACAGTACTCACATTTCACTTATCATTACTGTGGAACGAAACTGGGCAGAGCCTGGGGGAAGACCAAGACTATCCACAGGTTGCTGAAAGACCTTCCCACTGACGAATGGAGAGGAAGCTCTATAATTGCTAAGAATGATGGCTAGAAATGTCATGTTTGATTAGTTACCTATTGTTTCCAACTTATGTGTGATGAGGAGTGTCCTTGACCCCATTCTAGCCGAGGCACAGGCCGCCTCAGTCCCTGCATGACCTCCACCCACGATGATGACATCATATGGTGGCTCCTGGCCAGTGTCAGCACCGGTGCGGACTCCTCGGCATCGCCTTCTCCACACAGAACTTCCCTTCACCACAGCACGACGCATGGCACCAAAAAGACAACCTGTAATGATAAGGTCAGTACAGGAATATACGGTCTTTACGGTGCAGAGGGAAGCATGATGTTCCAATGCTGCATCTAGGCACCTTATCCATATTTGCCACATGTGAGGGCTCTTACCTGAATGAAAACAACCCACAATTTATGGCACGGATCCTCCAGGCAAATTAAATTAAGTTCTAGCTTTTAATTTAAGTATATAGTTCCAAGTCCACCACTTAATTCTTTCGTACTTTGTTCTAATTTTTCTCTTTCTTATAATGATCCGTGATCGTCATGAACAGACACTGTAAACGTGCACACTTTATCTCTAATCTCTATGTTGTGGCGAGAATAAAAATTTTAAAACTTTGAAAAAATCGAACCCAAATGTTTTCAGTTTACCATAAAAGAAGGTGAGATATGCAAAGAAAGCTTATTTCCCAAATATTCGTTTTTAATTCATTGTTAAGGATAAAATTTTAAACAAGTCATACTATGTTTTGGAATTACTTCAACGGACTTGCCGATTTATTGGCTGGGTTTAGAATCCGGCGTCGCGGGAATTTTCTGTCACTAACGCGGAAATGGCTTTGAAAAGTTGTTAAACTTTATGGTTTTCTGTTTCAAGTCACCATAAAGTAACGACCATCCCTTCTAGAATTCTGTGATATTCGATACAAGGATGCAGGGTGTTGGACGCGGCAGACCTCCTCCAGGGTTCGAGCCTCTGGCAGGGGTGGGCAAAGGTGTGTCGAATGTCATAACAACAACAACAACAACTTCGTCTAAGAAGAAGAAGAAGAAAAAAGCTGCAGCACAACCAACTCAGTATATCCCTGGTTTAACGCCACGCCCGGTGTCTCCACCGCCTTCAGCAACAACGCAGACGAACACCCCAAAAGATGTACCAGCGACTTTAATAGAAGCTTTTCTTAATGGATCGAAAAATCCCGTCAGCGCAGTCATGGAGTTCTGCTCCATGCAAAGGAGGACAGCCATATTCCAGGAAGTATCGGTGGATGTTCCATCGTATACGGCTTCTTTTGCTTGTCAGTGCACCATAGATGGGACTAAATTCCCACAAGGGACTGGGAAAACAAAGAAAGAAGCCAAAACTAATAGTGCCAAGATTGCTTTCACTCAAATACTTGGTCTCCAAGAAGATGATGTTGATGATGATGGTATGGAAAATGTGTCAATTTGTGATATAAAATTGGTTTTAGCCTAGTAACACCTCATTCCTTTCCCCCTGTCTAAATATTTTGAAAAATTGGTGTAGGCATAGAACAATTCAGTTCCAGTTGAAAGGTAAAATGATTTGCAGACAGGTAAAATGATGTGCAGAAACAAGGAATCAATTAATGTGTGATAGATTTTGTTTTGATTCAACATTTTTTTCTATTTTCACTCAGGTAGTAATGGTGAGAAAGAAACAGGTTTAAGTTGTGTTGTATTTAACCGGAAGGCATTGCAAGTACTTTCTTGCTACAATCAGTTCAATGAGTCCTATAACACAGGTATAGGTGGGATAAAGTGAGGGCTGACACAAACTAATGCTCCTAAAAACATGATTAAATGATACATGTAGCTGCTAAGGGCCCCGTTGTGCTGACAGAACCGACTATGCGAGTGGTATATTCAGTCTAGCGACTGCCATAAAATCTCATATTTCAGCCGTGTTAGTTTGCCAGAGCTTGCACCCTTCTCGTCCAAACCTGCGCGAACTTTGTGAGACTTAATTCTGAAATGTTGGTTCATCTTATTACATGTAAATCAAATGTTGAGGGCCAGTTTCAATGATTTTGTGGTATTTAACTGCCTTAATGTTCAATTGTCAAACCCTTCCATAAAGGCTGGATTTTTTTGTATTTTCTACAATAAAATTAATAAAATCTTAGATGAAGAATTTGATGTTGAAAGAGATGACCAGGAACAAGATGTAGTACGCACAAATTTGATGTATAATAAATTTTTTCACCTTTAGATCAAGGGACTGTGATGTACGATGCCCGTGGGTCGAAGATCGTGATAAAAGACGAGTTCAGTGCGCCCCGGCCAGGGGCTGGGCAGAATCAGAATCATGCCTTGCTAGCAGAGGCAATATCAAACCAGGGCGACATCAACCTGCACAACTCCAAGGAATCTGGCACAAACGCTGTGGCTGCCTTTAATGAGTACTGCTCTACAAGAGGAATTCCATTCACCATGGATGTCAGCAGTTATGACGCAGATACTGGGTAACTTTGTTTGCATTCATTCAATCAGATTAATGTGTATTGTAAAACAAAATGTAAAAGACTCACTTTGACTGGACACTTTATTACTCTGTACTTTATTTTGCCGTCATCTGGAGAGCTAAATTTCATGGTTACCATTACAGATACTACTGTATCTGTACTATACATGTAAGGAGACAACGCTACTAATTGCAGACTAAATACTAAAGGTAAGGCCAGTAAAAAGTTTATAATATTGATAATGGTTTGGTTTTTGCTGTTATATTATCCTGTATCTATGTTGTAAGTTGATTTACAGGTTACAGAAACAGGGTTTTCATTTCAAGCCGGTAGCCGGTGGAGCTCCGGCAGGTATTTGTTCACTTATCGCTGGCTACTACCATCTTATCAAGCTTATCCACAGCAAAGTAAAGTTAGAAACTGCCCTTAATTGTTAATGGACAGGTTGGTATCATTTCAAAGCTGACCCTGGTCAGCTGGTGTAAGAGTCACTGCTGGTATCACCGACCTAGTTTATTGCAATCTATAACCCTAGCAAGTGCTCTGTGACCTCTGTGAGCACCGTAAGGTTTGGGAAGCTTCGCGAGAAACTTGAACCACATGTTTCTGACAGCCACACCGACTAGGTTTACTCGACAAACAAAAACCCAAGATGAAATCATGAATAAAACATTACTTCTTTGCTTCACCTTGGACCAAGGGACAAGATTTGTATGTTTTTGTATCTTTTTACAAAATAGATGGAATGACTGACAGAAGTGAATTTTGGATATCTACTCAAACACAAGGTTCTAGTAATTACAGTTTTACATTCAAGGCTTCATGTACAACAGTACATGTATGTAAACTGAAAATAATGCACTTCAAAGACCGATTTCTCACTGTGTGCATTACAAACACTGACTGAAAACCAGTTTTAAATCTTAATGTTGACTTTTGTTTGTCTTGCTTGCAGATTTTTAGTTTCCCAGAATTGGAAAAACATTAGACAGTTTATGTGGTTTACCTTTGGAGTTTTTACAGTACGGGAAATGCGACCCCCCCCCTCCCGAAACAAAACACACAAACAAAAAAAAAAGTACAATTCGCAATATGTTTAGCGTATGTAATTTGTTATTATGTCAAATTGTAAGAATCTGACTGTAGCCTTTATTTTAGGGATTAGTGGTGAGTTGAACATGTATGTACGAAATGAAATACATAGTTTGGTAGTGCTCACATTACAAGTTTTCAGCTTTACTTTATCAATAATGCATGTAAGCAAATTATTTTGTTTTAGAATACGTACATAAATAAGTTACCAGTACATCTAACTATTTACCAGCATGTGAACCGTGCTTAAATCTTCACTCAGCTTGTGGTTCTTTGTGCTGTTCATATCAGTCACAAGTAGAATGGAGGAGGCCAGTTCTTCTGCTCCTGCTCTGTTAACTTCTAGAAACATGCAAGCCAGATATATTTTATGAATAGCACTTTTTCTACGACACAGAAGACTTATGAAGCAAATCAATGGCCATTGTTTTCACGTTCAAACACCTGGGTTGAGTCACACCTAAGACTTCAAAAGAGGAGGTTGTAACTCCCCCACTTAGTGTAACAACTTGTTGGCCGGTATAATGGCTCGGGCAGGGCAGCTTACTTGCCTTTGGTAAGCCATCTCAGTGAAGCAGCACTAGATAAAAGAGCAGTGGAATTCCGTCTTGCAACAAGGAGGCACATTACATGCACTCTAAGGATTCGTTCGTCGTCATATGACTGAAAAATTGTTTAGTACGACGTTAAACCCCAAGCAGTCACTCACTTACTCACATCCAAACAGTGGGCAGTAACCAGGTCAACAGACCCATGTGGCAACGGCTGCAGAAGACAGGAATATAATGTGTGTCCACATGTGACCGTTCTGCTCAATGAACACTGTATTATTTTATCTGAAGCAGTATAAGTACATGTACACGTATGTAACACCTCAGAGAAATGTACGTTTACATTTGTTTCATGCCGTGCCGCTGTTACCTGTACTGTGCAATTGTATGTTGTATGATTTCAGGTATACTGTACAGATATGTACGCAGGGTCAACTAATCGGGGTGGGAATGTCTCATGTTAAGACAGAAGCGAGGAAAGCAGCCCATCAAAGTGCCTTAGATAATCTGCAATCATCCGAACTGGTAAAGTTAATCATACCTTTTACAAAGAAAGTAAAATTCGTGAGTGTGACGTTAAACACCAATCAGATAAGTAAAATAAATCACAGTGCAACATAAGTACATATGTGCTCAGTGGTCAGTCTCACTAGTTTTGTGCCCATGGACACAGTTTTTTCTGTTATGGCTGTGTTACTCCCAGCAAAGAATCCATGGGAAAGTTTTTTGGTGACTTGCCAGAAGTCTTCGGTTTACCCCAGACACTTTCGTCCTCTCCACCCATAAAACTTGCCATCATGTTGTAAGTGAACATTGTTTGAAGATGATTTGAAACATTAATCAGAATCAAAGAAACAATGGAAGTAGACCATTGTAAGTTTACATACATATATGTATTTTGGAAAATCTTTTTTTTTTTCATTTTTTTCTTTTTTTTGGAACAAAAATCTTTTCCAGATAGTCAGACTTAATTATTTGAATTCTGTAGTGATCTTTATGGGCCATATTGATAGTGAGGGTTTTTTATTGCAGCCACCAGATCCCACAGATGAACTGCACAGTCCATGTCAGGTGGCCAAGCTGTGCTACATGAAATTGTACAACCTGTTAGAACAGCAACCAGCACTGCTCCATGCCAAGAAGTCTTTCGCAGCCTTTGTTATTAAGAAAAGTTTGTATGCTATCAAACACCTCATTCTATAATACATTGTAATTGCCTTTACTCAACATTATATCTGTCTGATTCATGGTCACACAAGGAATATTATCTCGTCACATCAAAAATTTTGCAAAAACTTGTTTTTTTTTTGAGGTCTTCATGTATCTGGATTAATCTGTAAATTCATTTGTAACCGGCAGATAGCTTTGATCCATAGGGATCTGTCATATCCTCAAAACATTTGCACTTGTTTTATTTGTTTAACTGTTGTTGCACTAAAAGGAATCTGTGTTTTATGATGGTACAGGTACAGGTATGGACATGTCCATGATTTGTTGCAAACTTCATGTCCAAGCTATAGTTCTAATCAGGAGAGAGAATACATGAGTGAGTAGTTGCTATGGAGAAATTGTAGATCTGAATAAATTAGTTTTATTTGCTTTTGTCACAGATGAACTTGATCGAGGAGAAGTGGTTGCCATAGGAACGGGAGGTCGCTGTTTGTCTGTAGAGAAGCACACAGAGGCTTTAGACGGCCGGTCATTGCTGGATAGCTACGCAGTCACTGTTGCCAGGAGGGCTCTTCTCAAGTAAGTTATTGGGCTATTGTCCCTTGATTAATTGGGATGTTATTGTCTGGTTATTAAAATTTTCAGCAGCCATAGGGCCTCTGACCACTTTCAGTTTTAGATATGCGACAATGTTGTTTAGTGCCGTAATTCAGGCCTAAGCATTCCGTGGCCAATAAACATTTGTGCCTGCCTCGCTCATCCAGTGAAAAAGCAGCCTTAAAAACCTTGACGTAGGTTGACCGTCAAAATCCGAACATTTCAATACCAGCAGCTGTCAGGAGTAACTAGCAATTTCAAGGGGACATCACTTGGGGACTCATGAGCTTTTGACCAGTGAGGCTGGAGCAGTGGCTTAGCCAGGACAGAAAAGGTACCAGCCCACTATCCCAGAGCCCGCCTAGAGCCCTGGAAGCTCTAAGTTCTGAGACAGCCAGAGATGTATTCTGAACATTTTTTGTATCTAATTTTCCAAATAGCTCAACTTTTTCAAATGTTGTTATTCTCTTGCTTAAACAAATATCTAGGGAAAGTGTTCCAGATAACAATTTGTCATTTATTATGGTTGTTTACATATAAAAAAAAGTTTAAAATCAATAAGAACTCATCTGAAATCCCTCCAAGTTCAACCAAGCTTACATGTACTTATTACTGGACTTGGTCCTTGAAAAAGGTGGAAAACACAGATTATGAGGCCCTTGAAAGTCCTTGTAACAGTGGTTTCCCTGCTGGCTGTGAAAAGTTTGCTCCATCAACAAGCCTGACTGTCTTCATTTATGATTAAAGTCACACATTCTTGACGACTGCATAAAATGCTATTCTTGAAAAATTATTTTGTTGGGAGTAAAGAAAAGTGTTTTTTTTTTGATTCTGGCAGAGATGACAGAGTTAGGAATTTTAAAGAAATTAACTCAGACATACAAATAAAAATTTAAAAAATGAAACGTCTGTCACAATTTTAACAAAACTTCTTGTGAGGGCCTATTTTGGAGGGTTGATCGAGTTACACCCTTTAAATTTATAGTGATGTCTTTAAACTTGTAAACAGTATGTACTCTTTGTCAACAGATTTTTCCACAAAGAGGTGAAAAACTATTACGACGGCAATACGTTGAATTCAGTATTTGAGAAGCAACCTGGATCGAGCAAGCTGAGTCTGAAAGACTGTGTGACCCTGCACCTCTTCCTGAATTACCCACCAACAGGAGACTATGACCTTCATTTTACCAGGTGAGGAGCCCAGAAAGGTCTGGTGTTGAGGTGACACACTTTGAATACAGAAGATTTGAGCTTCAATACCAACATTCATGTTTTAACGGCAAGCCAAAACTATAAAATTTAAAAATGGAATAACCATAAATCTGAAAATTTATGTTTTTTTCATGTCTTATCATGATAATTTTAGAATTTTCCTAATTCTCAAAGCTTTCCAATCATGGAAATGTGTCTAGCAGGGAAAAATTTGAAGATTTGTAAGTTTTACCCTAATTTTTCTAAAATTTAGGACAGATATTAGTAGTGTTGAAAGTAAAATATTACATTTCCTTATAAATAAGACTTACAAATCATTGGGCCGTACGTGGGAAGGTCTGTAGCAACCTCCGGATGGTAGTGGGTTCCTCCCACCATAATGCTGGCCGCCGTCGTATAAGTGAAATATTCTTGAGTACGGCATAAAACACCAAGCAAATAAATAAATAAATAAATACAAATCTTTGTTATATTTTCATGCTTTCCTCCAACAATGGAAAAAGATTTATTCTGCCTGTAAAACAGTTTAAATTGATGTGTCCTTAAGACATCTTGGTGGCATCGTTTTGTATCGTGATGTTGTCATCTTACACCATGGTGGTGCAAACCAGTGCATTCTGGGAAGGTGCATATACAATATAGAAAATTATCCACACAATATCATGACTTTTATATGTGTTCAGACTTCGTAATAAATGTATTTATTTTTCATTTTGATCGTTACATCAACCAAAAACACAAATTTACGTCATCTGCCGCTTTGGTACTTTCTGCCTGCGTAACGTTGTTACCCCTTTAATGAACAGCCCCCAGATGCTTTAAGCACTGAGCCGGCTCACTGTGCCTATCAGGCGATAAGTGAATCATTCTTAATTATGGTATTAAACACGAATGAAATAAAAAAACAGCCATACTGGCAACGAATAGATTGCAGTATACAGTCTCGTTCGGATTTTGGGGCCTCCGTGGCTGAAAGGGTTAGCATGCCAGCGTGGTACAATGTGGTCGCTGTGAGTTCAAGCCCAGCCCATGCTGGTTTCCTTCCTGGCCGTGCATGGGAATGTCTGCCAGCAACCTGCGGATGGTTGTAGCTGTCTTTCGGGCTCAGCTCGGTTCATTCCCACCATAATGCTGGCAGCCATTGTATAAGTGAAATATTCTTATCCCCACTTCGGTCGCGGTCTTCCTGTAAAAAAACACCAGCTGAATAAAGCAGTCAAATTTTTCAATTGTTTCCTTCGTTATGTTTCACACTATAGTGCTGGCCGTACACTCACTGCAGAACAGGAGAAACTGATTGAAGTTGGGGCCCATTTTCCAAGGTTCACATCTGATGCCCAAGGCCGTCTCTCTATAAAAGATGAAGATGGTAAGTGTGAAAGGCACATTAGCATAGTTTCTAGTTCAGACTTTTTTCTTGTTGAATGCTAAAAGATTCACACTTTTGTTCGACTTGTCAAAAATGTTGGTAAAATCTTGTTGACTTTAATTTACCAATCATCTGTCTCATTGGACTCTGAGGCACAAGTGACTTCTCTTTTCCTCAGTAACTTTTTACATTCACAAACACTCAGCTCCCCAATTTTCTGTGAAACTTTTTTTTCATATGCTTACGTTGTAGTAAATGTAATCAAATATAGATGGCTAACATTTCTGACAGGTCACGTTATGACTTTGTTCACCTTCAGCAATAAAAGAGTTCAAACTTGAAAACGCCTCTATTCTCAAGCTGAAACTGCATGCATGTTTTCAAGAAATACTATTTCATAGTTTAGAGTATGTGTTGAATGTACACTTCCCTGAGACTGGTCCACTCTCCATTTGTATATCTCTTTCAGGCTGTTTATTGACTCTAGACTATGCTTCATGATGAAACACCTCATATTTTAAAGTCAGACTTTAATAATGTTAACGTCAGAATGTGGCTGAGGGGGGTAGCACGCCAGCATGGCTCTATGACCCAGGAGCCTCCCACCAATGCGGTCGCTGTTTTTTAAGTCCAGCTCATGCTGGCTTCCTTTCCGCCCATGTGTGGGAAGATTTCCTCCCACCATAATGCTCATCGCCATTGTACAAGTTAAACATTTTTGGGCACAGCATAAAACACCAATCAAATAAATAAGTGAGTAAAGTAATTTCCAAGTAGCCTACTGTGCTAAAAGGTTGACACACGTTAAGAATTGGTATTTTAATAAGAGTTGTCTTACACTTTAAAGGAAAAAACTGCTGAAAGAAATTCACAATTTTTGAGTTGGTTCAGCTAAAAACAAAAATGAGTGACATTTGAAACCTAACTAAACCTCCTGGTCCCGTATTTTCCACAAAATGTCAATTAAAATGTCATTATGAGGGGAAATCCGTGACTGATCTAAACTGTCTGCCCAACGAGATAACATGCAAATGAGGCAGCGCTCATGAATCGCACATGTATACAATACGATAGATTGAAAACAAATTAAAAGTCTAGTAAATCTTCCTTTCTGTTGATAATATTTTGTAAAGTACTCATAATTGCAAATGGCAGGACTGGCAGGATATCTCCCGTGGTCTAGACAAGGGGAGGTAACTGACCATAAAAAATCAGACTTCTTAAATACAGCGATTTGAGTGATTTGATGGTCGAAGGGAAACCCTGTATAAAACTAAACATTTGATCGTTCCCTTAGAGTCAGATACCTGTCAGTAGACATCTGGAAGTCTCAACTTTATGTAGATGAAGTTTAAAATAGCAGCATAATTTTTTTCGATGTCGGCAGTATGTCCTTTTAAAATTGAAAATTAGCATTTAATTTTAAATCAAATTTCAGGAACAATATCACAGGTAAAGAATAGGCCTGACTTGAGTCTAAAAACATTTGAGCTGTGCGTTAAAGTAAAACGAAGCTAAAATATGAAGTAAGGTTCATCACATAGAAATACTTCACCTGTAATTTGTGGGAGCGTTATTTCAGTAATCCTTTACTCATAGGTAAAAAGAGTTATTCCAACATTCAGCGTCATGCTTAAAACTGGGAAAACTTCCTGTGACTTCAGAGTTCCTAAACTTTGATAGTATGGTCCCTAAAGCCCACCATAAAGAATTCAAATGTTTGAACGCCTTTAACTCTCTTCACAAAAATTTAAAAAAATAAATGGAGGTATATTTTTTGATAGTTTTAAGTGGTCTGTTTAGTGATGCCTACTTCGATTTTTAGAGATCTTTACCTTTAATGTGCTTTTTTCAGGCTGTATATGGCCAGTAGACTTGGCTGACACTGAGCTGCCGAGCCTGGAGTCGTACAAGAATGGGGAGGATATCGGTGTGATGAGCTGTAGTGACAAGCTGCTGAGGTGGAATATCCTAGGTATCCAGGGGGCGCTGTTTGCAGAGTACATCAACCCAGTGTACATTCACTCCATCACGTTTGGTGCGTACTTCATTGGCGTTTCTCACACTGCTTTTGGTGGCTTACATGTAATGGTTAGTTCATTCGCCTGGAAGTCAGGAGGCCTGGGTTCAAACCTGTGTGGGGCCATATGAAAGGCTTTAAAAAATCTAGTGGTTCACAATAGCCTTCTCTTTTTTTTTTTTTTTTTTTTTTTTTTTTTTTGTACATGCTTATTTAGGATGTTTGAAACTTCACAATCAGCAAGTTTTGTTCGATACGAAGTACTAGTCAACAGTGTAATGTAGTGATAATATCATTACCTAAAAATAACCTGACATTAGGCCACAGATCAACCACCAAGGGTTGGAATTGATCTCACAACCTCACTGGCCAACGGCCTGACAGTCACAGCCAGCCAGGGCTTTAGCCATCTTACCCACCAAGGGCACATCAATATCTTTGCTGCAACATTATACTTGCTGTATTTCATCTTTAAGTTGGGTATGCAAAAATGCACTTTCAGAAGGCCTACCTTTGATGCCAAAACTTAAATTTTCTAATAATTCAAACTTCACTAAAAACTCCTATAAGGTGAATGAATTAATCAGAATAAAGCAAAATGTGTGATTTGAAAAAGTTAAAGTTTAGGTGCGATCACTAAACCCAAGTTTGTATTGACAGGTACCAAGTTTGACCATGGTGTAGCGTGCGGTGCTGTGTGCTGTCGTGTGTATGGAATCCTTGGCCAGGCTCTGCCCACACCTTACCGGACACATCACCCTCTTCTCTTCTCCACACCCGAAGAGTTCAACAACATGTATAACCCAGCAGAAGGACTGCCAGAAAAACTGTCTGTCAACTGGTCACATGGGGACGAGAAAATAGAAGTCATCAATGGATTATCAGGCAGGGAAGATCCGTCGTAAGTAAAGGGACTGGGCCTGTTGTGAGGGGAAAAGTGGAGCACTGATTGTATCCATGTCAGTATACCGTAACCATGGTAACTGTGAGATGACATGGTGGTTGCAGCATGTCATGTCATTACAGGTCCAAATGCAAGGACTTTATCATAAAGTTTACGGTTGCCCAAATTACAGGATACCCTTAAAAAAAACCGAAAAGCCCAAATTACAATAATGCTTGATAAATTCAGCTTAAATGTGCGAAAAAAATATTCAAGCTATGTTCATTTGTACGGACTTTACAAAGTCCTTGAAGTAAATTTGACACTCAAATCTGACATGTAAGGCATTCATTTCTGGTTTCCTTATATCTGAAGATATTTTTATGGACCAAAGTAGCCTACTAAGAGGGTGCCCAAAATTGAAAACCTGTATTTGGCCCTGCTAACATGTCTGGTTTCTTTAGCATGATACTGCAGGTTGCAGCATGGATTTGAAAAAGTTAAAGTTTAGGTGCGATATGATATGATTGAAATATTGTTAAGTACGACGTAAAATTTCAAGTATACATGCATACATGTACATTTCTTCAGTTGCCCAGTGCTGTATCGATCAGAAGAGTGGTTGTCAAGAAAACCAAAGGACAGACTAATGTGTACATACATAGAGAAATACCTTTCATTACAGCTGAGAGTCTGTGTGGCCTAGTGGTTAGCTTGCTAGTACAGCACTGTGACCCATGAGCCTCTCACCAATAGGATCATTCTGAGTTCAACTCCAACTATGCTGGCTTCCTCTCTGGTGCTACATGGGAAGGTCTGCCAGCAACCTGCAGATGGTTGTGGATTTCCTCCAGTCTTCTTTCTATCATAATGCTTGCTGCCATTGTGCATGTACAAGTGAATAGATTCTCAGTATGCATGACATAAAACTCCAGTCAAATAAATAAATATGTTATAGTTAGATGAAAATGCGACAAGCTCTATACATATTTAAAAATACCTATACAGAATGTAATTTGCCCTCCATGTATTTTCATCCATCAAGTTGGTGCGACAAATCAAACTCTTTCAACATTCTTTAAAATGTGTATTCAAAGAAACTAACTTAAGTAGCTATAGATCTCAAACAAACAGAATTTTCCTGATTATTTTTTTTTTTTTTCAGATCCCCTTTTAAAAGCGGTGTTGCTCTGTCCAGTCGTCTTTGCAAGGCTGCATTTCTCTTTCGTTTCCGAGACATTGCCAGAGCTGCTAAAAGAGCAGACCTTCTTCAGCTGAAAACATACAGAGATGTGAAACAAGCAAGTCAGTCCTATCAGATGGTAAAGGCCACCTTCCTCAGTCATTTGTCCCAGGTTGGACTGGGTAGCTGGAAAGTGAAGCCTAGTGAATTTAAACAGTTTGAAAAGTGATATATTGGCTGGAAAATGAAACCTGAGGAGTTTGGTAGGGGAAGGGACTCAGCAATTGGAAAGTAAAACCCAACAAGTTTGAAGGGTTTAAAAAGTGACACCCTGGCTGGATAATGAAAGCGAAAGAAGATTGTGTTAGATGTGACAGCTGGAACGTGAAACCCCAACAAGTTTAAACACTGTGAAAATTGATGTGTTACCTGGAAAATGAAACCCAAGGAATTCGGTGCAGAAAGTGACCAGCAGCTAGAAAGTGAAATCCAAGGTTTTAGAAGTTACCCATTGTCAAGCCAAAAAATGAAACTCAAGGAGTAGTATTGGTTGAAAAGTCAAATGCAAAGAATTAATGAGAGTGTACATTGTAACAGAAGTGACACAGGAGGGAAGTAAAACACAAGGATTCTTATCAGTTTTGAAATGTTGTCAAACTACAGGAAAGAGAAACCCCATGAGTTTAAACAGTTTGAGAAGTGAGTCAGCAGTTGGAGAGTGAAATGGTTCGGGCTCCTTGAGAAGACAGCTGGAAATTGAAACCCCTGTAGTTCCCTGTTGATAAGCCAAGAGAAAGTGCACAAAAATAGTTCAGGCACTGAGAAACCAGCTGAAAATCAACCCAAATAGTCCAGACGCTTTGATAGTCAGCTGGAAATTCAAACCCAAAGGCTCTGAGAAATGGCACCCTGCGGAAAAGTGAAATTGAATTCGTTCAAGCTCCTCCAGAAGCAACACTTAAGATTAAATATTCAACCATTTGAGCCCGATTTGAAACCTTTCTGCACAGTTGGGTTGTGAAACCCAAAAGGTTTTAAAAAGTTTGAGATGTACCATAATGACAGATGTGTATAGTGCTATGAATCGGTTTCATAATATTTTTTTAAATCAGTTTTGTCCACCATTGTTGAAATCACCAAAACTTGTTAAATTTTTACCCCTGACTTTTTGGTAAAATGATTTCTGAATTTAAGCCCTTCGTAAAACACATTAAGGGTGCTGGTTATGTTTTTAACGTTTCTTGTTTTACAAAATAAATTCAAATAATAAAATCCCTTCAAACTCATTGAATCTATTGGAATGGTCTTTAAGTACATATAATTGATCAGTTAATGCTTCTTATTAATGTTGCATTTCATTAGGAATATTAACTCTCTGGGAAACCAAATTAAGAAAAAAAGAAGAAAAATTGTGGAAATATAGGGTTTCAAAAGATGTCCAGTCGGAGTTCAAAAAAAACATTTTGTCTCTCAGGAAAGTTACCTCACCTGGCGCTCAGTTCTGAGAGGTTAGAGCAAGGAAACATGACTGGTTGGCTCAATGTCAGTATAATGTGACTTGATGGGGTGTCTTATCTGGTGTCTTCAGCATGATGGTTCAGTGGCGGCAGCACTTTAACAGAATGGGCTCGCCCTGCGACAATGAAGACACAGTATGTGTACTGTGTCTTTTTAGAAGACAAAAATATATTTATTTGCTCCAAAAATGCTCTTTTATTGTCAAATTTTTAGGTCATTTAGGGTAAGCACCCTAATAGGGGCACGTCCTTGTGCATTAGTTATTTAGTGGCCAGTTAGCTTACACACCTCAGAACAATACATTGTACCGTCAATGTTTGAGCAATAAACTGTTCGTATAAATGCATACCTCTAGCTAGGCTTTTTTTAAGAAGGATGCTGCGTCCTGCTCTTAAGTGTGCACCTTGCCCCTTTTTGTGCCAGATAGATACTGGGGAAATTGTCACCCGGCCTCCTTCTTGAGGTGTGTACCCTTGGCCCCTGTCCCTTCTGATTTCTGACAACGGGCCTGTAACCGTTACTGTAACAGATCACCGGCATACATTTTGACTGTACTGGTTTATCTTACGTGTAACATGTAAGATATTTGGACATTAATTTTATGGGTTCGGAGACAAAGTGATCAGGTGTGCAAGCCAATACCTGATTAAACAGGCTATACTCGAGATTTTTGGCAAAAAAATCCATATTTCCTAATCAAATTAAATTTTCTGTTTCCACCCAGAATATGTTAACCTATTGCTTGTCAGGAAATATCAGATTTATTGTTGACTTTGAAGGGTTACAGACAAGACTTGACATTTTTTGAAAGGTAACTAGTTTGGGTTATTTTTAAAAAAAAACGGAAAAAAATTGATTTGGACTTCAGTGCGAAAGATCTCCGGTATAGCATAGGCTCGCAGTATTAATTCCGGGCCGTATCTTCTTTGTGAACATGAGCCATGGTCAAGAACGGTTATTTCTTTGAGATATACCAGTAGGATAAAGACTTGGGGATAATATAAACCATCATATGTTAGAGTCATGTGGCCGTGATACTTCATTCATGTTCAGAAATCACCATAAAGTTACATGTAGACTCGAAAATTAGGACTCCGTATAAATACAGTACATGTGTGCCCAGTAAATGTTTTCCACGACGTACCTTACCATATCCCATTCGTTCCCACCAAAATAATGACGTCTCCTATCAGGAATTTTAATGAAACTGTCGTATGTATATATCCAAAAGTCTCATTTTCATATTATAGTAGTATGTACTATTATTTATTTATATTCTATTTGACATGTGTATTTACAAAACTTTTCATCGTACTGTATAAGCAGTCGAATTTACCGTCATCGTATCATTTTTATAGTCCTGTCATTTCTCGAAGTATTTTTATTATTCTGTTACTTATTGCTCTCCAAAATAATAAAATACAAAATTGTAAAATATACTCCCAGGAATGACAGAACTGTCTTGTTAAATGTTACACCAGAAGTTACGTCTCAGTTTTACTTGTTTCTTAAGCTCTAGCGTAAGCTCTTTCATGATGTAGTACGATGTAAACTTTGATTTTAGCAGATTGCCACTTCAGTTTTCTTTTCTGTGTTTTATCGGCAGACGGTGGTTCAAAACCAAGTTGAGTTAGTTTTTATTTCCCTATATGGTGCTATGTTAGTGTGGTGTATATAATTATATAAAATATGTGAGCCAAACACATTCTGATTAAATCAGATGGTATGCAGCACAGTCAGCATTTTATTTATTACCAATATGTGTCACTTTAAGATAATTTTGGGCGTACGACCTTCGGAATGTAAAAGCTTAAGAGACCTACCTGGAGATTTTCGTATTATTAATCCAAATGCAATGAAATGATTTGCCCATATTCGTCTTGTATGAACCAGTCTGGTTTAAATGCTTCTTTTGGAAGGTCCTTGAACTCAATGAGCTTTGGAAGACGGCCTACGGTATTTCATTGATATTGTTAACATACCCTCAGACTTTAATTAGATTGCACCAATACAGAAACTGAAAGCAAAGTGTGATGGAAATGAATAAATATTTATTTGGGACGTCATGTTTCCCATAAGCCCTATGAGGCGGGAAGTTCCCCGATCTGAAGATGAAAAAAAAATGTATTATGCTCGTTTATTCCAAATGTTATCTTATGTTATTTGAGTTACGAAAAAGAACGTGCCTGGAATATAAAATTGAAAACGCTGCATGTGTTCATTTTTCTATTGCCACATCTTCGTTTCACATTAGTTAAATCATTATTCGCTGTTTTGTCTGTAGAACTTCGGAAAGAGCTCTGCCCGTATGTCCAAAATCTTTTTTTTTTTTCTCGAGGAAATGACCCTATCCGTAGCTTTGAGCATCCGGGTTCCTCACAAGGACCAGGAGGTGATCAGTAACATGGAATTAATTGCTGATTTTTGCCATTTTCTAAAGTTTAAAGAACCAAAGGACAATGACATTATCGTATTTGAAGGTTAGGCACATTCAGATTACTTTTCCAGAAAAAAATTCTTATCGGAAATCTATATTTTTCGTTACTCTTCATGCTAAAATCTTATTCAAGGCCTCTCTCACTTGGGTTAAATTCGGCTTTTCTTTTCACCTCTAGTACTCCAGTCATTTGACTAAAGAGAGTGCAGATGATTGGCTTGGAGCAGCTATGACATCACTTCAGAACTATGACGATGGAGTAGTAACACTGACCTATTATGATGAGAGGAAACCGGGCATAGCCCGGGAAAGCCCACGACCATTCCCAGATTGTTGGGAGATTTTCCCATGTATCTGTGGAGAAGAAGTGAGCATGAACTGGACTTGAACTCACAGATACCGCATAAGTGAGAAATTGTCCAGCCATCCATTTGACGAAACGGGCCGTAGAATAACCTCACAACGCCCGGAACGATCTAATCATTATTCATCAGTAAAAAATTTAAGTTGTTTGTTAAAATCAGGTGGTGCATATTTCACATAAAGAGAATGTGTGTTTAAAATATATATTGAAAGAAACAAATTTTGTTTTTTTGTTTTTCCTGCCATCACTCTGTGCCTCATCACCATGACCGCGACATTGTTCACGATTTGTGTACAGAGTTTGCTAGTGCATGGTTGCAGCGATGTGAAGCGAACGTATAGGAAGAATGCAATATGGCTCGAACCATGCGAGGGGCGCATGAAGCATGTAACGGACCCTCGAACCGTCTGATTGGTGCCCAAATCATTCAACGGGCATTCGAGCCGTCCAACTAGCGTTCAAACTATCCAGCAGGCGCTCGAACCATACGACGGGCTCCCGAACCATACGATAGGTGCTGGAAGAGTCGGACAGGCGTTCGATTATCGAAGTTGTCTGCCGCAATGCAGTATATTGACACACTCCAAGTGTGGCTTGTATTAGCCATTTATGTGACGGAGTGAATCTGCGGGGACACAGTATGCTCACAGAAATATATATATGAAAATATGACGGCATTATACGAAAGAAAGCCCAAATCCCGATATAATTATATCATTTTTAATTACATTTTTTCCTATTTAACTATCAGCGAACTGAAAATAACAGACACGTTTCGGCCTGTTTCATTATTAGAACAGGTGAGTGGTGGCACCGTAATCTGTATATATTATTGGCGAATGCCGCTTGTTTATTCTGTACAATCGAACAGAACTTAGGAACTAACTGCAATCGCAGTTCGGCCGGATGATGCGGTTTCTCATGTAACGTTCAAGAATTGGAATCCAGAGCTCCGTGCACCTGTATTATTAGACTATAAGACAATCCCAGTTTCCAAATATGGTATATATTGTGCAAAAACCTATATTTGGTTGGGGGCAGTCTGGAAATGAATGGATAAATGAATTCTACATCACAAACTCCACGAACTTTCAGTTATTTTTGAATTTAGGTCGGTACACGGGAATTTCCTGTCACTTGGCATTGTTACTAATGTCCCATCAACAAAATTGGAGGCGGAGTTCTATAGGGATCGCCTGATCGAACCCACACTTCTTGTGCCAGCGGTTGACAGGCAGAAAATGCTCTTAAATCAGTGGACAGATTTTTCTGTCCACAATAACCTGTTATTCAAGATAGCTGACCGTCTCGAAACAACATTTGCTATGTTTAATTCGTTCTTTGAAGTGCAGTGTCACGCAGCATGAGCCATGCACCAGTATCTAATAGTATCAATGCTCAAAAATACATTTTTTCTCCTGTAATCCCAGGCTGTCGACCTTGTCCCGCTTTGCACCAGACAAGTTAGCATCTGTTTTCATCGGTTCACACATGTAGGGGGTCAGGGTAAGAACGCGGATAATCTCGACGCCTATCGCGTCTTATTGTCACGTGATATACATCCGAAACGCTATAAGCCAATTAAACGATCAGGTGACGTAAAGTTTTTTTTTGCCGTGGATGACGCACGCGCACCATTGTGATTGCAGCCACTGGATTTTTGTTTTCAGGTCATTATTGTGCGCATTTGTTTATGGACAAGAATTCCATGCTGAAGAAGTCAGGCCAATCATGACTTCTGAACGTTAATGCTTGAGGCCACGCTAGGAAATAATGAGTTAATCATGCAGTTCTTTAAAAAAAGACTTGTGTTATCGATTTGCGGACAATTAAATCGTTTACATTGAGGACAAAATCGGCTGGACAAGAATTGCGAGAAAAGTAGCCAAATACACGACTGATGATGAAAGGCCACACGTGCGCAGTGTGAACTGAATCAATCCGCAATATTTGCGACCTTTCGACATTTGGAGAGCTTGATGGAAGCTCCTAAAATGACATGCGCACTGATTGGATCAGGTGCGTGTTCGGAAATCTTGCTTTGAATAAGTGAGCTTTGGTGATAAAGCTGTGTGGCATTGCCATATACAGAGGAGGATTTTTCATCTACCGACATCTAAAGTCTAAACCGATTCTCGGGGAAACCTTCTGGATCACTAGACACCGGGGTAACACGTTTGCCTAAGTGGAGTTATCGCCTAGAATTTAAAATTAGAATTATGTCTATCGGATAAAGCACAATCACCAGTTCTACTAGTTATTTGAATGCGTTATGAATCTATATTCACAAAGAGACTATACGTTGCTGAGTGGAAATCTTGAAGCCTTTTGACGAACGAGTCCGTTCCGCAGTCATGGCCGCTGGTGGATCGAATGGCGCCTATTCTTACGATTACCAGTACTACTGGGACTACATCTATGCCTATGATTTCGCCTCCAGTAATCTGACGCTGGGCAACTTGACCAACATCACCTACGACGTCTACGACGCCTCTGCCATTCCCGACAATGCGCCGGACGGAAGACTCGTGGTCGCCATCTTTGGCTTGATCTTCCTCGTCGGTATCCCAGGCAACACGCTCGTGGTGTATGTGGTCTCCAAGAATGGCGCCATGAAGACAGTGACGAATTTGTACCTGGTGAATCTGGCCATTGCTGACTTGCTTTTCCTGACGCTGTGCATCACCTTTACTGGATCCGCTTACGTCATGTCCTGGCCATTCGGAAACGCCATATGTAAGTATATGCTAATACTGAGCGCACTGACAATGCATGCTCTTCGGTAGCTCTGAGATCAAGTGGTTACGTTCCCAGCTTAGCTTCCACATTAACCGCTCTGAATCGTTACGTTCGCTACCTTCTCGTTTCTGTAATCCAAATTAAGCTCTTGAATATATGCCTCAAATCGATAGAAATTTGACCGTTAATTTTATGCTGTAAAGGTGAAATTTTAGTGAAGTGTGAGCATCCAAAATCTAATATTTTGCTCATTTTATTTTTTATTTATTTGATGGGTGTTTTACGTGGTACTCAAGAACATTTCACCTATATGACGGCGGCCAGCATTATATTGGGAGGAAACCGGGCAGAGCCCGAGGGAAAGCCACGACTATCCCCAGCTTGCTGACAGAACTCCCCACACACGGCCGGAGAGGAAGCCAGCATGAGCTGGACTGGAACTCACAGCGACCACACTGTTGTGTGTCATTGTGCCGCGCTGGTATGGGATTAAAATTCTGGATTCAGCCTAAAATAGCCTGGTGTAATACGCCCCTAGATCTTGATCCTCTCTCCTGCGCTGTGCGCAAGGCTGCAAAGGCGTACAACACGAAACAGATTTTCTGTGATCTTGATGTAACTGAATTCACAATCGTCTTCATGTTCTCTTGTTTTTGGTCTTGAACCCAGTTCGCAAGGGACCACTTATCTTCCACCTGCATTGGTCCAAGGTGCAGAAGTTTGTCAATATACCGTGACGTGTCAATATTGTGTGTTTTTTCCTTGGTGCTCCGGTTCGCTTTAGCCATAACACACATTTTAGTCTGGGGTTTACAATGGTTATGCATGCCTACCTGCCTGATAAATTAAAGAATGGAAATTGAAAATTTACTCATGAATAGTAAGAATAAAAGGAGTTGGTCCGACTGCTAAAATAAAGAAAGAAAATTAATACTGTACTCATGAAAAGTAAGAACAAAAAGATAATCAACGTAAGAAACTTACGTGTGCCTCAGGTAACGAATTGCATGAATAAACCTAAACCGCTAGCTGAAATATGTACATTTGATCAAATGTAGTACAACGACCTAAAGCGTCACACAGGTTAAACCGAAATTATTTATGGCAAAAATCGTTTTTCATCGCCTAACTACTGAGCTCGCAGTTCAAAGTAAGCAAACTCTTCCACATCGAGAAAATCGAAAAAGCCGCCATTTTATTAGTTTTACCCAATAAATCGAGAGGGTTCTCTTTATCCCGCTCCCATGCCTGTTTCCTCAGTGACGTCACGCGAGTACTCTTGCCTTTTTGCTTTATAGTCTGAGCAGAGAGCAGGATAAGCTTACCAGTGACTAGTTTGTTGTAGGTTTCGTAAAGCTCACTTAGCTAAGTTTACCCTTGACGGCATATGTTGTAGAGATATAATGTGCACTTAGCGTAGGGCTATTTAGCACTAAGTATGCTTCGTGAAACCGGCCCATGGTACCATGATGTATTCTGTTTACCATGAATGTGACTGAAGCGGCAGGGAACCAGGCAAACCAGTGACCAGACAAGTGTTTCCGGTTTCTCCAGTATGGCGAGAAATCAGTTCCATTGAGCTCTCAAGACAATGACTCCACGGGAGCTGAACTAGACACATTGACGTTTGTGGGATTCCGCTAATATCTGGTTCTGTCCAGATTAGTAGGGATAGTCAAGCCATACTGATCAGAAAAAGCTCGACTTCTGGACAGGGTGTCCGCGTTACCTAGTGCAGGAAGGCTTCATTTTATACAGTTTCTGTTGGCCTCTGTTTGCCTCGTGTGATCATTGGGCTTTTTCTATAATAGCAGACGCATTTTACACTTCTTTGATGTCTAGAACAGTACTTCAATTGGGAACTTATCAACTCCATCTAGATTGCAACCTTGTGTATCAAGGGACCGATCCTCAGTGTAATAGATTATACCATCCTACCAATTTTCCTACGTAGTCGGCCGGCCGAGCAGCCAGAAAGTGGTTAAAAAACCTTCCGATGGCATTTTTTGTTAGAAGCAGGCATCCATGCTGGATGAGTGTATTAGATTATGCTCTACACGATAGGGCCGGATACCAAGCTCAAATTTGCTTATTTTCGGCCACAGAGGTCAGTTTTGACCACTAGTGGTCAAACTTGGCTATTTTCCAGCGATATTCTGATTGAATCTATAAAACTTGGGCGTTCCAAAATTATACAACTTGTGAGTAAGAAAATGTTTTTAGTGAGTTACGCGCCTATTATAAGTTGTAAACTAAACTCTGTCAAAAAAGAAACGTAACCCCTGTCCTCGGATATCAAAAATTCGTTCGAATAAAGTTATTGCTTCCAAACTAAATTTTAGCCAAATGTAATGAAATTATACACGTTTTTAATGAAGATTACCATCCAAACAACTGCCTTTTCTCTCCTAAGTGTATTTTATTGCTTATGACGTCACAACGCATGGACTGACCCTGTTGACGTCGCACACAGAACCATTCACATGCAAATCATGTCAATGGCAGCTATAGTGTTGGGGTGTATAAAAGCTCATGTGCTGTCGTATTTTATTCATTCATTCGTCGACGAAAGGCAGTCGGTAAAATGCCGCGATTGAGTTCTGCCGACCGAAATATCGCCATTGGTCGTCTTCAAGCCGGAGAAAGTTTTGGTACTATTGCACGACACCTAAATGTTCACAAAACAACGATATCCTGACTTTGGAGCCGTTACAACAACTTTAATTCGACCAACGATCGCCCGAGAAGTGGAAGGCCAAGAATCACCACCCCACTTCAAGATCGGTACATCCGGGTCCTTCACCTGCGTAATCGGCATGCCCTACCAATCCTGACTGCCACACAAATACCAGGTTTGAGGAGAGTGTCGGCTCAAACGATTAGGAACCGTCTGAAAGAAGCGGGTTTACGTGCCTGTAGACCAGTTGTTGGACCTGTACTACGCCCCTTACATCGACGCCTACGACTCAGGTGGTGCAACAACGTAAGGATATGGACTTTACAAAACTGGAGGCGCATCTGGTTTTCTGATGAATCCCGTTTTCTTTTGACACGTCACGACGGAAGACAGCGTGTGTATAGGAGACGTTATGAACGCTTTGCGCCCATCTGCGTCCGGCAGGTGGACAGATTTGGCGGAGGCAGTGTTATGGTTTGGGGAGCCATCTCGTACAACCAGAAATCAGACTTGGTGATCGTTCCAGGGAACCTGACAGCCCAACGTTACATCAACCACGTGTTACAGCCTCACCTTCTCCCCATTATTGACCGACAGACACAGCTTTTTCAACAGGACAACGCCAGGCCTCATACTGCACGTGCAACAATGAACTTTCTGCAGGATTCCAACGTCAATGTCTTGCCGTGGCCCTCTAAATCACCAGACCTCAACCCTATTGAACACCTGTGGGATACTCTGGATCGACACGTGCGTCAACGTCAGCCACCGCCAGAGACGCTTCAACAGCTCGCCGTTGCGTTACAGGAGGAGTGGAGGGCCATTCCCCAGGGGAGAATCCGGTGTCTTATCCGTTCTTGTCCAAGGAGATGCCGTGCAGTGATTGCAGCTCGTGGTGGTCATACGAGATACTGAGGAAGACGCCCCCTGGTGAGCAACTGGTGTCTGTGAGATGACTTTTGAAAAGACAGTTTTAAACATGACCATCTTGATTATTATTCTGCCAAATTTCTGACTTCTGTCTTCAATAAGAAAAAAGTTGTGCCGTCCTAAAAGTAAATATTAAAATCTCTAAAATACGGGGGTTAGCGTTTCTTTTTTGACAGAGTTTACATTGAAATATGTACATGTTCGTGACACAAAAATGCGTTTTTCTCTGAATAACTGCGAACGGCTGATCCAGATAGAGAATTGTATTTTATATAACTACAGGTGTAACCATGCCGGCACAACCAGCTACAGTACTAATCCATGTTAGATATGTAACCCAGAACGTATTCCACCACAACGGAACATAAGTCAAGCGTACAACAGCAGTATTTTGGACATAGCGGTCAGCTGACAACAAATGACAATATATAGCAGTTTTAGAGAAATGTATTACAATATTTATCGGAATTTAAACATTTCTAAAACTGGTACATTGGTAAGTATTTTGGCGTTTTTAATTAGTTATGAGCTTCATATAAGTGGGAAATTATATCAACATACATGGAGATTCGCAACAGTAAAATGGCATTTCTTCCAAATTACAGTAATGGATATATAGGCTACATGCAAAGTATTAAACCTTGCTGCATTCGGCAATATCACGCCAGTTTCTTAATTTATTATTTGTCATCTACATTACCATATAATTCACTGCTGAAAGAAAATAAAAGGTAAAAGTGTTCAGTGTTGCAGTTCAAGAATGATTTTTACGTTTCACACTGCGTCTTAATTGTCATAGTAGAGTCCCTATTCCAGAAATTTTGCGGAGACGGATTGCAACAGAAATCTGCATTACGTGCACACGTAGGAGTGCACACCTGTCTCGCTACATGACACTTGCAGTTTCCCCGGCGACATTTTATCTGACAGCCACAGGAGATTAAATCAATGCAGGCTTGTGGAATTGATGGAATCCGTGCCCACACAATCGCCAAGGCAGCTTCGTCCGTTGACCATCCTCTGCACTAGGATGGGTCTTAGGCAACTAGGTCTGATATATCCGATTGAAGCCAAATGTTCGCTTTATAATCAGCACGCTTCCAATGTAGTTCAAGGGCGTCTTCTGTTGGTGGGAGTATTTCCAGACATTTCTTCCCATTGACAAATACGTCATGTCTTCCTTTGTTTACGCCTCCATGTGGATCTGGTACATTATACAAACGACAGACAAATTCCTGTGCCTGTTCAAAGCCTGTACGTCGACCAACTCCTTGGAGCAGGTTTGGATTATTGACATAAACCTTCCAACTGGCCTTTTTTCTAAAACCGGCGAACGATGAACAGGTATCACATCCTGTGATCGCATGAAAACCCAACAGGTTTTCAATAACTAGTTGAGACAACTTCCTTACTATTTGGTGGACGGGATACCATTTCTGTTGCTTGGAGGAGCCACCGATGATCCACACTTTAATGTCGTTGGAGGCAAAGAAGTGGATCAACAGCAAGAACACATCAGTATCTGTACACAACACCTGGATTCTTCGAACGCCAGTTTTCGCTGCATTTAGGCTGTATAAGATCAGACGTGTGTCAGCTTCTTCGTGGTTAGCGGAGAGTTCCGGTATAGTTCCATGCAGGCTTGACTGTGTCTGGCTTTCGTCGGTAAAGCCACCGGCAGTGATGAGTTCCTGGTTTCCATGAAGATTTTTTCCTTTCATCATCATATCTTCACTAAGGAATCTAGATAAAGACTGATGAGCTGCTCCCGTGCTTGGGGTAGCGGTACATCGCTAAGGTCAATAATTCTCATTGGCTTCTTTTTGCCCTTTGCCCTTTTGTTGCACGATCAAATACAACGTCAACCCTTTGAACCGATGAACTGAAATGTCTTACAACTGTCTTGTAGAACACATTGCTGTGATCTCCAAACGTTTGACAGTCCCTGGGGTTTCCAGGAGATTGGATTAACGCGTGACCATCTACAATTAGACAAGCACATCCGGTGAAAGGGGGTAAAATAGGTGGTGTTGCAAGATTGATATCCGTTGACAAAATACCAAGCAAATCCGACTTTGACGTAGAATTCATCTGACCGTCAGTTTTTGCCAATTATAGAGGCACGATAATTCATGTCCCAGTATCATAGCGAGCTAAGCCTCCCTGCTCGGGACGCATTAAGCATTTGCAGGATTAGCTTTCTGTCGGCTTTAACAACTTTCGTCTTGTGTGATGTTATTACTTTAGTCTTGTAAGGTGTCCCAAAGTTTCCAGAGTTATTCTTTTTTAGAGGATCAAAGAATTTGATACTTTTGTCGAGCAGCCGTGTTTTCACATTTATCTTGACCAGTACTTCTCCTCGTGACCGAACACTCAGTAGGTCGCCCTCAATTTCTTCATTAGCCACATCATTTGTGGTTCGGTCTTTCTGCGGGAGTTCTGGTTCAAGGGTGTCGCCGTCTTGATCTTGATTAGAACTCAACGGTGACGTTCGGATTCGGAAGACGTTGAAGCGGTGAAATTCTCGAAGAAGACTCTTTACAGCAACTTTGTTACCCTGCTGTCGAGAAGGAAGAACGTCTTTACGTCGAGTAGAGATTGCCTGGTCATCGTCTCGTAATCCCATGAGATGCTTTGTTTCATGTGTGATATGCGATCGCTCTGCTCAGGTTGTACAAAAATGGTCTATTGCGGGATCATTGCGGGTTATTCCTACGATGCCATTGGAAAGCTTGCAGATGCGGTTCATCCCTTCCGTTGCGTGATCTACAGGCACCTGGTTAAAGCGTCGGTTTGTGCGTTTCACAACAAAGTTGCCCATGAGGAACTCAGCATGTACTACTGGTGAGTAGGCCTTTCATGTCCGCCAAATACACTGGTCCCCACCTTGTGTAGTTCGTGTGATTGTACACCGTCATTCTTAAAAGCATTGCAGCGAACGCATCCAGATGAAGCTTCCAGTTTCCTTCACGGTCCGCTCGAATGAAGTCAAGCATGATTTCTACCATATCCATATATGATGATCAGGTCAAGCAGGATTTCCACCATATCCATATATGATGATCAAGTCAAGCAGGATTTCTACCATATCCATACATGATGATCAAGTCAAGCAGGATTTCCACCATATCCATACATGATGACCAAAACTGGAAATTAGGATGAACTCCAAACTCAGATTTGAACTCTGCAAACAGTTCTTGTACCTTATTCCGTTTCAGAGAATCGATCAATTGTGTCACATGCTCAGATAGCTGAAATTCGTTGAAACTCCCTTGTTCGCCCGAGGCTTTTACCAGTCTCTCAAAATCTGCATCGGCATAAGTTTGTCGGTTGGTAGATTGAAGCTATTAACTGAACGTCTTCTAGTACATTGATGTTGTCGCAAGAGGCGATAACCAGCTTCCCAGGCTGATAAGGCGTTATACCAGTTGGAATGTAACGCATCCAATCACTTCAAATCGTTTAAGAATATTGGTCGCAATTGATGTGTCGATACGCCTGATTGTGTCCATGCTTATGGTGTGACCTGTAGAATGGAATAGATCACCAGCGTCTCAGGTCGAGTGGCCTGATGTAAGGACAGTCCCAAACCTACATGTTTTGGTGTAAGCTTTCGGTTTTTGGAAACGGCATACACGATGCCCTAGGCCAAGTCACATACAGCACCTTTTCGTGATTGATCCCGACTGATTTCATCTCCATCTTGTTCAAGTACTGGCGTTCCCCCCAACAACACGCCAAGTAACAAATACAGATTTTCCGGAATTATCATCTCAATGTGTTCCTGGTCAATTCCTGTCCAGGCAGATGTGTGACCGGGGGTGTTGTCTAAATCCATTCTTATTTTCAGGACACTGTGGATTAGCTCCTGTTTGTTGTTCTGTCCCGTGGATACATTTGGGAGTTCCATATCATCTTCTGACTCCGATGACACGCTCGGTGTCGCAAGGTTCCTTGCTATTACAAACTCGGATTGGTCACTGGGATACATCAGAAGACATGATTGTAGATTCAAAGGACGCACAAAACTGACGTCATCGTAGAAAGGCTGCCGTCTTGAAAGATACCGAGATGGTTGGGTGTTTGTTTGTGCTTCACAAACCCGTCGGTACTTCTTCCAAAATTCTGCCATGTCATAGACATGGCCCAAGGATAACCCAGCCTGAATTTTCAAACAGAGTTTGTCCAATATAGTGTCAATCACGCTCTTTGAGGACTCTTTTTGTTGCGCTTTCAGCATACGCCGTTCAAAAGCAACCCAACACTTCACACGATATTTTCCTTCAGCTGCTACTAGATCAACGACATTAGCTAGCCTGACTCTCATCGTCAGATCAGGTTCAGCCAATGACAAAATGTTGTCGGACAGCGACAATGTTGCCACATTGTGCATTTGCCGGTGTTTGCGGAAAAAATGCATAAAACGAGCCACGTTCTATAGTGATTTTAAAATCCATATTACTCAGATTAGTGTGCCCTTTTGTAACTCAATTTAACAATATATACAGGGGTAAGTAATCATGAATAAATAATAAATCTGGACACACTGGGTTTCATTCCTTAAACCCAGTCAGATTTTTGGATTGCAATCGTAACCTTATGGAAAGTTTAGCACGAGAGCATATTTTTAAGTGATTTTATCATAGGTATGTAAAAAAAGTGTTTTGTATCGTAGTTCCATAATGTGCTTGAGGTGTAAAATTTTAATTTCAGGTAAACTTGTGAATTACCTGATGGTGGTAGGTGGGCGTCAATGTGAGCTGTATGGACGTCTGCCTGTTCGTCTTGGCAGTAATGTGCATTACCTCAGGAGAAGTACTTTATTTCCAGGTGAACTTGGGAATTACCTGATGGTCCCAGATGGGCGTCAGTGTGAGCTATATGATTGTCTGTCTGTGCCCCCTTGTAAGTAACGTGCATTAACTCAGGTGATGTACTTTATTTTCAGGTAAACTTGTGAATTACCTGATGGTGGTAGGTGGGCGTCAATGTGAGCTGTATGGACGTCTGCCTGTTCGTCTTGGCAGTAATGTGCATTAACTCAGGTGATGTACTTTATTTTCAGGTAAACTTGTGAATTAGCTGATGCTGGCGACCATGGGCGTCAATGTGAGCTGTATAGACGTCTGTCTGTTCGTCTTGGCAGTAATGTGCATTAATTCAGGTGATTTACATGTACTCTGTTTCCAGGTAAACTTGTGAATTACCTGATGTTGGCGACCATGAGCGTTAATTTAGCCGCTCTTTATTTCCAGGTGAACTTGTAAATTACTTGAGGGTGGTAGGTGGGCGTCAATGTGAACTGTATGGACGTCTGTCTGTTCGTCTTGGCAGTAATGTGCATTAATTCAGGTGATTTACATGTACTCTGTTTCCAGGTAAACTTGTGAATTACCTGATGTTGGCGACCATGAGCGTTAATTTAGCCGTCCTGATAGTAACGCGCATTAACCCAGGTGATGTACTTTATTTTCAGGTGAACTTGGGAATTACCTGATGGTCCCAGATGGGCGTCAGTGTGAGCTATATGATTGTCTGTCTGTGTCCCCTTGTAAGTAACGTGCATTACCTCAGGTGATGTACTTTATTTTCCGGTGAACTTATGAATTAACTGATGGTCTCAGATGGGCGTCAGTGTGAGCTGTGTGAACGTGTCTGTTCGCCGTGGCAGTAACGTGCATTAAGTCTGGTTCTCTACTTCATTTTCAGGTAAACTTGTGAATTACTTGATGGTTGTGACTATGAGTGTAAGCGTACTCACTCTCGCAGCCATGTGTATCGACAGGTACTACGCCATCACCAAACCCATTCGGTCCAAATTGTTCAGGTAAAGAACCATTCACCAGTTAGGGCTCATTTTTGTAGATAATTTTGGCCGAACATCTGTTGACCCAAACTGTCAACCACTTGTATGGCGATATCCACTTCATTACACCATTAACGCGAATTCCGACAAATAATTACGGTATGGCCGAATGTACGTAAATGGGAAGCAGTCATCCGGAATTCCATGTACTTCTGCCGTGCATGCGGCAAACACTTCCTCTTCAGTACAAATGAGTATTGGTGATCCCGTAGTTTTGGTGATATGATTTGTTAAAGTTCCCTCCAAATTTACCCTATCCCGCTATTTGGGGATATTGTACTTTTGAGGATTCGATTTGTTAAAATTCACCCCAAAATTATGGTATTCTCAAAACTCATTCTTACTGTGAAACCTTTCGGGGCTAAAATTATTCTGGTGTGTAGTCTGCTGTTCGTTCCTGCCTTTGGGATGACGCCTTGCAATCTATCAAGAGCACTCTCTCTTTGAGCGTGAAGCGGGTGATGAATTGAATCTGTCCATCCATAAAGATGGCAGCTTCACGCGATTGATTAACGTAGTGAAAGGGAGATATGATGCCACCTTGGTGCTATAGCCAATACTTGTAGCTAAGTTTTAAAAAAAGGAGAAAATTCGCGTTCAGAATTAGAATGTTGCGTGACATGTAACTGTATCCCGATTTCGTACTCATCTTAAGGATGATGTTTACAGTCACAGTCGGGGCCCGCGTGGATCAGTTGGTTAGCGCGCTAGCGCACGATTATGACCCAGGAGCCTCTCACCAATGCGATGGCTGTGAGTTCAAGTCCAGCTCATGCTGGTTTCCTCTCCGGCCGTACGTGGGAAAGTCTGACACCAACCTGTGGATGGTCGTGGGTTTCCCCCCGAGCTCTGTCCGGTTTCCTCCCAACATAATACTGGCCGCCGTCGTATGGGTGAAATACTCTTGAGTACGGCGTAAAACACCGTACCGTAAAACATCAAATAAATAAATAAATACAGTCGCAATCTATTGCTCTCCAAAACCGAGATAAACATAATGCCGTTAGGTGTCTCGGAAAGATATACAAGCAGCCATTGTGTCAGTAGGTTACGGCGCTGAGCTAGAATGTTTTGATACTCCAGGAAGAGAAAACTGTTTGTGCTCACATTCTTAAAGGTCACATGAAAGGCTTTGATTTTACTTTTTAAAGTACAGATTATGACATATAGCAGAGCAAACAAATTTTTTCAAACAGTTTTCACTTTGGGAGTAAAATTTGCTTCAAAGTACACTTTTCTTAGGGCCCCAAAGAACAGTCCGGAAAGTAAGTAGCTTCCGGTGGTGACGTCGAGGAATACCCCTGTTTAAAAAGAATTCTGTGGAGGACAGAGCCAACGGGTCCGGTAGAATGGGGGCAGGTGTGTGGAAAACAAACCGATTGGGGGCGGATGTAGGGGCGGGGAAGGGGCGCTAAACTGGCCGGAAGAAGCCATGCAGTATCTGTATATATGCCACCTTACCCACACTGTTACGACGGGGTTCACCGGGCTCGGGGCACATGGGGGGTTCCGAGTTCTGAGCAAGATCAACGATGACGTAATTTCTGAAAAAAATCCGACCGTTTAAGGAAAATATGCATAATATAGAGGAGTAATTAACAGGTAAAGAAATACACCCCTTTAACAAACATCTGACATTTTTTGTGCGAGAGATAACATGATTGGCTAATGTTAAAATTTCCTCTGGGACATGAGGATTGTAATTTAGTAATTTATTTATTTATTTGATCGTTGTTTTACTCTGTACTCAAGAGTATTTCACTTATACGACGGCGGCCAGTATTATGGTGGGTGGAAACCGAGCAGAGCCCGGGGGGAACCCACGACCATCCGCAGGTTGCTGCAAGACCTCCCCACGTACTGCCGGAAATAAAGCTAGCATGAGCTGGACTTGATGTCACAGCGATCGAATTGGTGAGAGACTCCTAGTCTAGCGCTAACCAACTGAGCCACGGAGGCCCCGATTATAATTTAAAACACGTTCGTGAATATACCACATGTCGTTTGAAGAGCCTATATTTTGGACAAGTAGCAAAATATGTCTTTTTGAACAATACATGGGGATAAATATGTGAGGCGAAATACTCCAGTTGTCTTCATTTTAACCAGAATTGTGTAATGTAGAAAACCAGTCTAAGAAAGTTTATATGAGTTTCAGGAAAAATAAAAAAAAAATATATCTGCACTGTCAACTAAAACAAATAAAAGAAGGAAATGATTACCATATAGATAGACCTGATTACCATATCGATAGCCCTAATAACCATGCAGTCAAAAAAGTGTTTGCTTCTCGAAACCATACCTGTATGTACCTTTATTGGTGGTAATTATTTATGTTAGAACTTATTTTTTGTTATCTTAAAATTAACAGTTTTATAGGAGAATAGTACACTTTTGCATTTAGCGATACTTGTAGTTTACTTTTAAGGTTAAATTAGCATGTTAGGTGAATTTAGCACAGTAATGTGTAACGAAAATGGTAAAAAGAAATAACCAAAAACAAAGGCCACGCGGCCATGGTTATTGTAAAACATGTTCGGAAGTTTCTAAATAAAAGACTCTTTCTAAATGGTTGTCAAAATGATAATTGCTTATATTGGGCCAGTTCTAATGCTGAAGCTTCCCTGCTTTCGTACTGGATTATATGTAATGCTGATGCCTCCTTGCTTTCATATTGGGCCAATTCCAACGCCGTTACTTCCTTGCTTTCACACTGGATTAAACCCAATGCTGATGCTTTCCTGCATTCACATTGGTCAGTTCTAATGCCGAGGCTTCCCTGTTTTCATACTAGGCCAAATCTAATGCTGAAAGTTCTCTGCTTTCACACTGGACAAATTCTACTGCTGAAGCTTCCCTGCTATCATACTGGAACAAATCTAATGCTGATGCTTCCCAGCTTTCACACTGGACAAATTCTACCGCTGAAGCTTCTCTGCTTTCATTCTAGACCAAATCTAATGCTGAAACTTCCCACCTTTCACACTGGACAAATTTTACTGCTGAAGTTTCTCTGCTTTCATACTAGACCAAATCTAATGCTGAAATTTCTCTGCTTTCACACTGGATTAAATCTAATGATGATGCTTCAATGATTTCAGGACGATCCGTAGGACAACCATCAAGCTGCTCTCCATCTGGGGACTCACAATGATCAGTCAGATTTCTGTGGCCGTCATCTCACAGACTGTGGAATTCTGGGACAAGGGACAAGAGCGGAAGTACTGTGTGGAGAAGTTTGCCGACTTCCGATATCGCCAGGCCTACACTTTGTTAGTTTTCGGCATTCTCTTTGTGGCACCTTTTGGAATAATAGCCATCTGTTATTTGCGCATGTCGAAATTTTTGTTAAACAGCGTCCGGCCGGGTGAAACGCAGCTGACCACAGGAACTGTGAATGCTTTAAAATCTCGCCGCAAAGTGGCGCTGATGATGCTTGTGGTGACGCTAGTGTTCGGTCTTTGCTGGCTGCCACTTCATATAGTGTACCTGAAAAGTGATTTCGGACCGTCCGGATACAGTTCATTCTTTGACTATTTCAAGGTGGCCGCCCATTGTTTGTCCTACGCAAACAGCGCCGTAAATCCCCTGATCTACTGCTTCATGAGTAAGCACTTTCGCCAATGTTTCAAAATGGCCTTACCGTGTAAAGGTACCGCCCAGCAGACGTTGCCTGTGGCTGATCCAGAAGCACTTCAAATACCGCTATTTCCCCGCCGGAGACAGAATTCGGACGTGCACATGCGCATAAACGTGGACAACGTTCCCGAGCGGGAATTACAGCCGCCGTCTCCAGTGAATGAAATTGAAGAAAACCATGAGCAAAGCCAGCAACGCAAAAGAAGGGCCAGATTAGATACCATGTCAACTAGTACTTAGCTATGTACAAGGCACGTGGAGAGGATGAGGACATGATTAAATATACATACATGTATATACAAATATCTGGTCAGCTGCGTGTATGTATATATCCATCCATTGGTTGGACATTTTGCAGTTTATCTTGAATATGACCTGGATATTATATATAGACAATTGACATTCATGAAAAACGACACCAGTCATGCACTAAGCGCGGCACACATGAACCACCTCGAACAGCACGCCCATGGCGACAAAGCGATAAGGCAATTATATGCTCCAAAGAATATTTTTTGGTGGCTAATTGGAGACTATAATTTCTTCATCTGGAAAAACGGAAATTACACATTGGCCTTGACTGTTTGTTTGTAAATAATGATCTTTACTAATTACAGCACGTATAGAGTGATTAATAAACGAACATCAAGCTGCATGATATTTGAAAGTGCAGTGCAGATATTTTGTTAAAAGTGAGGAATTGCTTTAAACTGTTTCTTGCACATTTGAAACCCATTTTCAGCTGACGTTTGTAGTGTTGCATGAAACATTCATCCGGTCTGTGAGTGAGTGAGTGAGTACTTAGGATTTAACGTCGTACTTAACAATTTTTCAGTCATGTGACAACGGAGGACTCCTAAGAGTGCATGCGATGTATCTCCTTGTTGCAGGACAGATTTCCACTGCTCTTTAATGCTCCCTTAATGCTGAACGTCAAGCAAGGAAGCATCAAATTCCTCTTTAAAGGTCTTAGGTGTGACCCGACCCAGGATTGCTCCTGGATCTACCGGCCCCGAAGCGGACGCTTTACCAATTCCGCCATCTGTGCCGGTCTATGATCAAAGATATTTTGGACTGGTACACAAGCAATAATTTCTTACATGCGTTTTGGTGGTTATCGTCACCAGTTCTCTCTTTTATTTATTTATTGATATATTTAATTTGTCTTTTAGGCCGCAAAGAATATTATTATTTTTTATTATTTTTTTTTTAATATTTCACTTACACGACGGCGTTTAGCATAATGGTGGGACGAAACCGGGCAGAGCACGGGTGAAACGCACGCCCATTAGCAAGCTGCTGGAAGACCTTCTGAAGTACGGCCAAAAAGGAAGACAGCATGAGCTGGTCTTCCGGACTTCTCTTTTAAATATATATTAAATACTGCAGATGAATTACACGTATGTATGGTTATGAAAACTTGAATTCTTTGGGTATTTATATTTTGCTCTCCAAGAATCGTTTGATAGTGTACCATCGTAATATCTTCTACAGATCCGCGAAGCTGTATGGCTGTCGTGTGAGTCAATATGTTGATTGTACAAATCCACGCTACCAAGTACCTTATAGCCACGTTGCAAAATTATGGGAGAATTGCTTTGCAAAATCGTAGCTTGCTACGCGCCATCACAGAATTGCTTCGCAGCATCAGGTGATACCGGGTGGCGCGTCATGATTCCCATTACATAACTGTTTTGCAACATCAGCAATATTCGTGCCATTGTAAATTTGTTTCTTAGCATGACAGTATGCGATCGCAAAAATTGTTTTTCAGAATCCTAAGCAGCATGTTGCACACAAATGCAGAATAACTTTGCAGCAAGCAGATAATCGTCAAATTATTTGGCTATCGTTTTCGAAGCAAAATTTCCCACTATTTACACATATAAACTCATCAAATATCCCTAATTTACACTTTCTGTGATCTGTAGGCCTATTCCCCACTCAGATGATAAGAGATGCTGTTTAACGAAGCATACCCAAGAAATGTTTACTTATACTTTACCTCGGCCACGGCGGTTAATGAGGGATTCGGAGAAAAACAAGAATCGTATCTGGGGCTACTTTGACACAGGTAACGAGTATGGGCGCCCAAATTCTTGACCCTGAGTTTCACTGGAGTATAACTGGAGTAAACCGTGGACCTTTCTGAATCCTTCATGATCGGCACCAATATATATATATATATACTGGTGTTTATGACAAAACCAAAAGGGCATAAAGTTTCATCAAAATTCTTGCATGGCTTTCTCTGTGATTAAAGTTATTGACAGAGTGACAAACATCGGTCAAAAACATTACCTCCATTGGCGGGGTATCGAATGAAGAGTTTCGCGCATCGGCTTATGCGAAGCCGCTCAGTTGGTAGAGCGTCCGATTCGGAGAGGGTAGATCCAGGGTCAATCCTAAATCGGGTGACACCTAAGACCTTAAAAGAGGAAGTTGTAGCTTCTTCGCTTGACGTTTATGGAAGGGGATATCCGCCAAGACCGTATGCTTGTAACTTTGAACGTTGCAAGTTCTACACTGCTATGCAAGTCTGCAGCTTCTGCTATGTGTCTACCGATATTCGGCTATGTGGCTACCGAAATGTGGGTATGGTACATAACCTGAACATTGTAAATTGTGATGCCGCAGGTTCCTGTCTTTCGATGGCGTGCATTTGTTTCCACCATTGCAGTTCTGGCTATGGATGAGACGCATGTGTCAGTAATGCTTTTAGCCACATAGGCCTACACGTCTTACAACACTGCTCTCATCTGTGGCGGTGCGCCATTATGACAACAGGGGGCGCTGTAATCGCTCCCAATCCTGGAAGTACAGTCCACAGTCATGATTTCACTGATTTCATTGATAGTGTTGTGACAATGTTTGAAAACCAATTGAATTTGTAATGATATTGTGAGGATTGTTAATATTTCAGCAGTTGTTTCAAATCTCTTGTTTACGTTTTGGTCGAAGTAGACCTTAGTCCCCGCCATCGTCTTGCAGCGGCACACACACAGTCAGAAGTTGACCCGCAGCCCCATGGGTTTAGGGGGCCTCTAAATTTACACTGACTTTCAAAATTTAACATTGCTTTTTTATGTTTGTTGTTTTTTAATTTTTTTTTTTGTTTGTTTTTTGCATATGTGGCAGGCGGCAATCCATATGTTTGCCCAGGGGCCCATGATAGTATTGTGCTTAGACATGTAGAATAGACGCTCAGCCCTGGTGCCTAGGCAATTAACCGGATATACAAAGATACATTTGAAATTGGTCCCCTTATGACATTGAAACATTTGTATGCTCGTGGATACTAAGCATGGTGTGTGGGGGACTCACTTTAAATGTTACAAACTACGCGGTAGACCCGGGGTCAGTTCTGGGTCAACTCACACCTAAGATCTTAACAGAGGAAGTTGGCTTCCTCGTTTGGCGTTCAACATGAAGGGGATAGAGCAACGACTAATTGACCTGTATCAGCATAATGGCTCGGGTGGGGCTGCTTACTTGCCTTCGGTATGTCGTTTCAGTGAAGCAGCACTAGATAAAAGAGAGGTGGAAATCCGTCCTGCAACAAGGACGCATATTACATGCATTCTAAAGACTCCTCCGTAGTCATACGACTGAAAAATTGTTAAGTACGACGTTAAACCCTACGCACTCACTCACTTATACCAGTGTCGTCTAGTCAAACGAAAATTGGATAACCATTAAGGTAGGCATATATACCAATTTCAAAGGTTTTGTAAAATTCGACAAATCACATGGCGTTAACGCGGCCCATCAAAATATATTGAAATGTCATATTTCTGTTAGACTAGTCGAACTCGACGAGCTGATGCAACAAATAGCACCATGTGAACACTGCTTTACTCAGTGTTTTGTGCAGCAATGGGGACGCTTGTCAATTGAGCTAACGACAGGACTTTAGTCGACTGAGCCAACGACAGTACTTTAGTCGATTGAGCAAACGATGCTTAAGTCGATTGAGAGCCAACAACGCTTTCATAGTCGATTGAGCCAATGACGCTTAATTTAGTCGATTGGGCCAACTGAACTCGCTAATTTCGTGCCCAACGCCAACGGTGCAGTCAGGCGTAAAGAAGGGGTAATCCTGGATGTCTGAAGCAAACAGCACAGGAATTCTAAAGAGCACAGTAATTCCACACAACAGAAAAGTTCAGCATATAGCAAACTACCACAAACCGGTATGCATGGAGTAAAACCACATATTAATTCCAAACAACAGAAAAGTTCAGCATATAGCAAACTGCCACAAACCGGTATGCGTGGAGTAAACCTGCACATTAATTCTAAACAACAGAAAAGTTCAGCATATAGCAAACTGCCACAAACCGGTATGCGTGGAGAAAACTCGCACATTAATTCCAAACAACAGAAAAGTTCAGCATATAGCAAACTACCACAATCCGGTATGCGTGGAGTAAACCTGCACATTAATACCAAACAACAGAAAAGTTCAGCATATAGAAAACTGCCACAAACCGGTATGCGTGGATTAAACCTGCACATTAATTCTAAACAACAGAAAAGTTCAGCATATAGCAAACTGCCACAAACCGGTATGCGTGGAGTAAACTCGCACATTAATTAGAAACAACAGAAAAGTGCAGCATATAGCAAACTACCACAATCCGGTATGCGTGGAGTAAACCTGCACATTAATACCAAACAACAGAAAAGTTCAGCATATAGCAAACTGCCACAAACAGGAATGCGTGGAGTAAACTCGCACATTAATTCCAAACAACAGAAAAGTTCGGCATATAGCAAACTGCCACAAACCGGAATGCGTGGAGTAAACCCGCACATTAATTCCAAACAACAGAAAAGCTCAGCATACAGCAAACTGCCACAAACCGGTATGCGTGGAATAAACTCGCACATTAACCAAACAACAGAAAAGTTCAGCATATAGCAAACTGCCACAAACCGGTATGCGTGGATTAAACCTGCACATTAATTCTAAACAACAGAAAAGTTCAGCATATAGCAAACTGCCACAAACCGGTATGCGTGGAGTAAACTCACACATTAATTCCAAACAACAGAAAAGTTCAGCATATAGCAAACTACCACAAACCGGTATGCGTGGAGTAAACCTGCACATTAATTCCAAACAACAGAAAAGTTCGGCATATAGCAAACTGCCACAAACAGGAATGCGTGGAGTAAACTCGCACATTAACCAAACAACAGAAAAGTTAGCATATAGCAAACTACCACAAACCGGTATGCGTGGAGTAAACCTGCACATTAATACCAAACAACAGAAAAGTTCAGCATATAGCAAACTGCCACAAACCGGTATGCGTGGAGTAAACTCGCACATTAACCAAACAACAGAAAAGTTCAGCATATAGCAAACTGCCACAAACCGGTATGCGTGGAGTAAACTCGCACATTAACCAAAAAACAGAAAAGTGCAGCATATAGCAAACTGCCACAAACCGGAATGCGTGGAGTAAACCCGCACATTAATTCCAAACAACAGAAAAGTTCAGCATATAGCAAACTGCCACAAACCGGTAAAGCCTAAAAGTAGCAACAAAAGTTCCACAGAACAGAAAAAAATACATATAGCAAGTTCCCACAAACCGGAGTGCATGGAGTATTTATTTATTTATTTGATTGGTGTTTTACGCCGCACTCAGGAATATTGAATACTACATACAGCAAGCCCCCATAAATCAGAATATCTGGAGTAAACTACAGCCATTCCAACAGAAAAATCCAGCATAGAGCAAGCTTCTGCAAATCCGAGGTGCCTGGAGAAAACCACACAGTAATTGTGAAAAACAGCATACAGCAAGCTTCCATAAACCAGAATGTCTGGAGTAAACCACGGCAATTCCAACAGAAAAATCCATTATACATCAAGCTTCTGCAAATCCGAGTTGCCTGGAGTAAACCATACAGTAATTGTGAAAAACAGCATACAGCAAGCTTCCATAAACCAGAATGTCTGGAGTAAACCACAGCAATTACAACAGAAAAAATACAGCATACAACAGGCTTCCTTAAATCAGTCTGGAGTAAACCACAGCAATTCTAACAGAAAACTCCAGCATACAGCAAGCTTCCACAATCCGGGGTGCCTGGAGTAAACTACAGTAATTACAAACAGAAAAATTCGGCATAATCCTACAATCCGGGGTGCCTGGAGTAAACTACAGTAATTACAAACAGAAAAATTCGGCATAATCCTACAATCCGGGGTGCCTGGAGTAAACTACAGTAATTACAAACAGAACTAGAATGGATCTGCGAATAGCAGATCCTAGGCCGGGATCCCGGATCGGATCGATGACGTTTTCCCCATCATCTTCTGTGTTCGAAGGACACATGTTCCACATACACGGCTTTCAAAGTTTCCATGCGACCTTACACCGTTTGTCACTGAGGCAGTCGGCCGGTCATTTGCATTCCCGTGAATAGATCGGCGAACTTAATGAAGTTAGGCTATGCCTAGTGAAAAACGGTCGTTCCTTGGCAGACTTAGCCCGCTATTTGTAAGAAATAACGCAAAAACACGACCAGTGTAACAGCAAGTTTGTACATTCACATCTCAATCCACGACACGCCATGCACAGACTCACGGCTCTCATGATAGCTCGGCCATCAATAGAAAGCCCGCACTTGGGCCACGGCACATGTCCATATCTGTCAATTACCCTGGCCTGTTTAACGTGTAGTAAAGAGGACGAGGTCTACGCAAAACAAAGCTAACTTTCACAGTTGCATGCCGTTTACTGTTGTAGTTAGATCTCTACGCCATCTAATATAGTACTGTATAGCTGAATGTCATCCTACAACGGTTTCGGGAGATCACGGACAGTGTAGCCGAAAGCATCAGGTCAAATACTACAAATCCAGTCCATTCCCCATCTAACTCCATGTTAAAGCAATAGGATTCCCATCTTTTTCTAAACAAAAACGGTGTTTTTTTTTAAACGCTTCTAGCGAAAAAACATTTAATCGGAGCTCAAATCCGTTGACGAATGATCGAAAGAGCGTGTCTTGAACTACATTTTCATGCAATTTGCACTTTTTTAGCTGCCATAGTTCTCGATTAAAACGCCATTGAAATTACGTAATTTTTTTAGTTTTTTGCTCATATCTCAAAAAGTTACACAGATATGCCAAAAACACAAGCAGATTCGGAATCAGCAGCTTAAGATACATCAGAATACGTTCAGAACATATGAACTATGAGAACTTTTTGTGACGTCACAAATTCGACCAATGGCGAGCTTCCAGAATTTTGACCGGAAGTGAACCATTTTCGCAAACTTTGAAGAACTCCTAACCTACTAGTTGCATGTCAAATTTGAGAACGATCGGTTCAGTGGTTCTGGAGAAGAAGATTTTTAAAGATTTTACTCAAAATCCAATATGGCGGCCGAACCACGTGACATAGCAAAAAAAAAAAAAATATACCCCTAGAAAATTTCCTCTAGATTGTGTGTGCAAAATTTTGAACTTCTATGTTGAACGGTGTTGGAGTTCTGCTGCTAACAAAATCGAAAAAAAAAAAAAATAATAATAATAATAACTAGAATGGATCTGCGAATAGCAGATCCTAGGCCGGGATCCCGGATCGGATCGATGACGTTTTCACCTTCATCTTCTGTGTTCGAACGACACATGTTCCACATACACGGCTTTCAAAGTTACCTTGCGACCTTACACCGTTTGTCACTGAGGCAGTCGGCTGATCATTTGCATTCCCTCGAATAGATCGGCGACCTTGACGATGCTACGCCATGCCCAGCGGAAAACGGTCGTCCTTTGGCAGACTTAGCCGGCTAGTTGTAAGAAATAACGCAAAAACACGACCAGTGTAACAGCAAGTTTGTACATTCACATCTCAATCCACGACCTACTATGCACAGACTCACTGCTCCACTGATAGCTCGGCCCATCGTTAGAAACTCAGCACTTGGAGCACGGCACATGTCCATATCTGTCAGTCACCCTGGCCTGTTTAACGTATAGTAAAGAGGACGAGGTCTGCGCAAAACAAAGCTAACTTTTACAGGTCCACGTCGATTGCTGTTGTAGTTAGATCTCTACGCCTTCTAATAGAGTACTGGAGATAGATGGGAACTGGAATCAATGTCATCCTACAACTGTTTCGGGAGATCACGGACAGTGTGTCCGAAAGCATCAGCTCAAATACTATAAACCCAGTCCAGTCCCCATCTAACTCCATGTTAAAGCAATAGGATTCCCACCTTTTTCTAAACAAAAAACGGTGTTGTGATTTAAACGCTTGTAGCGAAAAAACTATTGATCGGAGCTGAAATCCGTTGACGAATGCTCGAAAGAGCATGTCTTGGGCTACAATTTCGTGCAGGTTGCACACTTCTAGCTGTCCTAGTTCTCGAGTTACAGGTCATTGAAGTTACGTAACTTTATTGATTTTTTGGCTGATATCTCAAAAAGTTACACAGATATTGAAAAAATACAGCCAGATTCGGAATCAGCAGCTCAAGATACATCAGAATACGTTCAGACCATATGAACTTTGAGAACTTTTTGTGACGTCACAAATTCGACCAATGGCGAGCTTCCAGAGTTTTGACCGGAAGTGAACCATTTTCGCAAACTTTGAAGAACTCCTCACCTACTAGTTGCATGTCAAATTTGAGATCGATCGGTTCAGTGGTTCTGGAGAAGAAGATTTTTAAAGATTTTACACAAAATCCAATATGGCGGCCGAACCACGTGACATAGCAAAAAAAAAAAAAAATATACCCCTAGAAAATTTTTTTTAGATTGTGTGTACAAAATTTTAAACTTCTATGTTGAACGGTGTTGGAGTTCTGCTGCTAACAAAATCGAAAAAAAAAAAAAATAATAATAATAATAATAACTAGAATGGATCTGCGAATAGCAGATCCTAGGCCGGGATCCCGGATCGGATCGATGACGTTTTCCCCTTTATGATCTTTGTTCGAAGGATACATGTTCCACAAACACGGCTTTCAAAGTTACCTTGCGACCTTACACCGTTTGTCACTGATGCAGTCGGCCGGTCATTTGCATTCCCTCGAATAGATCGGCGACCTTAATGATGCTACGCTATGCCCAGTGAAAAACGGTCGTTCCTTGGCAGATTTAGCCCGCTAATTGTAAGAAATAAGGCAAAAACACGACCAGTGTAACAGCAGGTTTGTACATTCACATCTCAATCCACGACATGCCATGCACAGACTCACTGCTCCACTGATAGCTCGGCCATCGTTGGAAAGTCAGCACTTGGACCAGTTCACATGTCCATATCTGTTAATCACCCTGGACTGTTTAACGTATAGTAAAGTGGGCGAGGTCTGCGCAAAACAAAGTTAACTTTTACAGGTCCATGTCATTTGCTGTTGTAGTTAGATCTCTACGCCTTCTAATAGAGTACTGGAGATAGATGGGAACTGGAATCAATGTCATCCTACAACTGTTTCGGAAGATCACGGACAGTGTGGCCGAAAGCATCAGGTCAAATACTATAAACCCAGTCCAGTCCCCATCTAACTCCATGTTAAAGCAATAGGATTCCCACCTTTTTCTAAACAAAAAACGGTGTTGTCATTTAAACGCTTTTACCGAAAAAACTATTGATCGGAGCTGAAATCCGTTGACGAATGCTCGAAAGAGCATGTCTTGGGCTACAATTTCGTGCAGGTTGCACGTTTCTAGCTGTCTTAGTTCTCGAGTTACAGGTCATTGAAGTTACGTAACTTTATTGATTTTTTGGCTAATATCTCAAATAGTTACACAGATATGCAAAAAATACAACCAGATTCGGAATCAGCAGCTCAAGATACACCAGAATACGTTCAGAACATATGAACTATGAGAACTTTTTGTGACGTCACAAATTCGACCAATGGCGAGCTTCCAGAGTTTTGACCGGAAGTGAACCATTTTCGCAAACTTTGAAGAACTCCTGACCTACTAGTTGCATGTCAAATTTGAGAACGATCGGTTCAGTGGTTCTGGAGAAGAAGATTTTTAAAGATTTTACTCAAAATCCAATATGGCGGCCGAACCACGTGACATAGCAAAAAAAAAAAAAATATACCCCTAGAAAATTTCCTCTAGATTGTGTGTGCAAAATTTTAAACTTCTATGTTGAACGGTGTTGGAGTTCTGCTGCTAACAAAATCGAAAAAAAAAAATAATAATAATAATAATAATAATAACTAGAATGGATCTGCGAATAGCAGATCCTAGGCCGGGATCCCGGATCTGATCGATGACGTTTTCCCCTTCATGATCTGCGTTCGAAGGACACATGTTCCACAAACACGGCTTTCATAGTTACCTTGCGACCTTACACCGTTTGTTACTGAGGCAGTCGGCCGGTCATTTGCATTCCCTCGAATAGATCGGCGACCTTGATGATGCTACGCTATGCCCAGTGAAAAACTGTGATTCCTTGGCAGGCTCAGACCGCTATTTGTAAGAAATAAGGCAAAAACACGACCAGTGTAACAGCAAGTTTGTACATTCACATCTCAATCCACAACATGCCATGCACAGACTCACTGCTCCACTGATAGCTCGGCCACCGTTAGAAAGTCAGCACTTGGACCAGGGCACATCTCCATATCTGTCAATCACCCTGGCCTGTTTAACGTATAGTAAAGAGGACGAGGTCTGCGCAAAACAAATCTAACTTTTACAGGTCCACGTCGTTTGCTGTTGTAGTTAGATATCTACGCCATCTAACAGATTACTGGAGTTAGATGGGAACTGGAATCAATGTCATCCTACAACCGTTTCTGGAGATCGCGGACAGTGTAGGCGAAAGCATCAGGTGATATACTACAAACCCAGACCAGTCCCCATCTAACTCCATGTTAAAGCAATAGGATTCCCGTCTTTTTCTAAACAAAAAATGGTGTTGTGATTTAAGCGCTTCTAGCGAAAAAACTATTGATCGGAGCTAAAATCCGTTGACGAATGATCGAAAGAGCATGTCTTGGACTACAATTTGGTGCAGGTTGCACATTTCTAGCTGTCATAGTTCTCGAGTTACAGGTCATTGAACTTACGTAACTTTCTTGAGTTTTTTGTTTTTATCTCAAAAAGTTACACAGATATGCAAAAAATACAACCAGATTCAGAATCAGGAGCTCAAGATACATCAGAATACGTTCAGAACAATTGAACTTTAAGAACTTTTTGTGACGTCACAAATTCGACCAATAGCGAGCTTCCAGAGTTTTGACCGGAAGTATACCATTTTCGCAAACTTTATAGAACTCGTGACCTACTAGTTGCATGTCAAATTTGAAAACGATCGGTTCAGTGGTTCTGGAGAAGAAGATTTTTAAAGATTTTACACAAAATCCAATATGGCGGCCGAACCACGTGACATAGCAAAAAAAGAAAAAATATACCCCTAGAAAATTTCCCCTAGATTATGTGTACGAAATTTTGAACTTCTGTGTTGATCGGTGTTGGAGTTCTGCTGCTAACAAAATCGAAAAAAAAAAATAATAATAATAATAATAATAATAATAAGAAAAAACAGAACAATAACAATAGGGATCCCGTTCGGGAGAACGGGATCCCTAATAATAATAAGAACTAGAATGGATCTGCGAATAGCAGATCCTAGGCCGGGATCCCGGATCGGATCGATGAAGCTTTCCCCTTCATGTTCTGTGTTCGAAGGACACATGTTGCACATACACGGCTTTCAATGTTTCCATGCGATCTTACACCGTTTGTCACTGAGGCAGTCGGCCGGTCATTTGAATTCCCTCGAATAGATCGGCGACCTTAATGATGCTACGCTATGCCCAGTGAAAAACTGTCATTCCTTGGCAGACTTAGCCCGCTATTTGTAACAAATAACGCAAAAACACGACCAGTGTAACAGCAGGTTTGTACATTCACATCTCAATCCACGACCTGCCATGCACAGACTCACTGCTCCACTCATAGCTCGGCCATCGTTGGAAAGTCAACACTTGGACCAGGGCACATGTCCATATCTGTCAATCACCCTGGCCTCTTTAACGTATAGTAAAGAGCACGAGGTCTGCGCAAAACAAAGCTAACTTTTACAGGTCCATGTCGTTTGCTGTTGTAGTTAGATCTCTAGGCCATCTAATAGAGTACTGGAGTTATATGGGAACTGGAATCAATGTCATCCTACAACCGTTTCGAGAGATCACGGACAGTGTAGCCGAAAGCATCAGGTCAAATACTACAAACCCAGTCCAGTCCCCATCTAACTCCATGTTAAATCAATAGGATTCCAATCTTTTCTAAACAAAAAACGGTGTTGTCATTTAAACGCTTCTAGCGAAAAAATTATTGATCGGAGCTCAAATCTGTTGACGAATGCTCTAAAGAGCATGCCTTGGGCTACAATTTCGTGCAGGTTGCACATTTCTAGCTGTCATAGTTCTCGAGTTACAGGTCATTGAACTTACGTCACTTTTTTGAGTTTTTTGCTTATATCTCAAAAAGTTTTCAAGATACCAAAAAAATACAAGCAGATTCAGAATGAGCAGCTCAAGATACATCAGAATACGTTGAGAACATTTGAACTTTGAGATTTTTTTGTGACGTCACAAATTCGACCAATAGCGAGCTTCCAGAATTTTGACCGGAAGTGAACCATTTTCGCAAACTTTAAAGAACTCGTGACCCACTAGCTGCATGTCAAATTTGAAAACGATCGGTTCGGTGGTTCTGGAGAAGAAGATTTTTAAAGATTTTACACAAAATCCAATATGGCGTCCGAACCACGTGACTTAAGAAAAAAACAAAAAATATACCCCTGGAAAATCACCGCCAGATTGTGTGTACAAAATTTGAGACCTCTATGTTGAACGGTGTTTGAGTTCTGCTGCTAACAAAGTCGGTGAAAAAAAAATAATAATAATAACTAGAATGGATCTGCGAATAGCAGATCCTAGGCCGGGATCCCGGATCGGATCGATGACGTTTTCCCCTTCATGATCTTTGTTCGAAGGATACATGTTCCACAAACACGGCTTTCAAAGTTACCTTGCGACCTTACACCGTTTGTCACTGATGCAGTCGGCCGGTCATTTGCATTCCCTCGAATAGATCGGCGACCTTAATGATGCTACGCTATGCCCAGTGAAAAACGGTCGTTCCTTGGCAGATTTAGCCTGCTAATTGTAAGAAATAAGGCAAAAACACGACCAGTGTAACAGCCTGTTTGTACATTTACATCTCAATCCACGACATGCCATGCACAGACTCACTGCTCCACTGATAGCTCGGCCATCGTTGGAAAGTCAGCACATGGACCAGTTCACATGTCCATATCTGTTAATCACCCTGGACTGTTTAACGTATAGTAAAGAGGGCGAGGTCTGCGCAAAACAAAGTTAACTTTTACAGGTCCATGTCATTTGCTGTTGTAGTTAGATCTCTACGCCTTCTAATAAAGTACTGGAGTTAGATGGGAACTGGAATCAATGTCATCCTACAACTGTTTCGGGAGATCACGGACAGTGTGGCCGAAAGCATCAGGTCAAATACTATAAACCCAGTCCAGTCCCCATCTAACTCCATGTTAAAGCAATAGGATTCCCACCTTTTTCTAAACAAAAAACGGTGTTGTGATTTAAACGCTTGTAGCGAAAAAACTATTGATCGGAGCTGAAATCCGTTGACGAATGCTCGAAAGAGCATGTCTTGGGCTACAATTTCGTGCAGGTTGCACATTTCTAGCTGTCATAGTTCTCGAGTTACAGGTCATTGAAGTTACGTAACTTTTTTGATTTTTTGGCTGATATCTCAAAAAGTTACCCAGATATTGAAAAAATACAACCAGATTCGGAATCAGCAGCTCAAGATACATCAGAATACGTTCAGAAAATATGAACTTTGAGAACTTTTTGTGACGTCACAAATTCGACCAATGGCGAGCTTCCAGAGTTTTGACCGGAAGTAAACCATTTTCGCAAACTTTGAAGAACTCCTGACCTACTAGTTGCATGTCAAATTTGAGAACGATCTGTTCAGTGATTCTGGAGAAGAAGATTTTTAAAGATTTTACTCAAAATCCAATATGGCGGCCGAACCACGTGACATAGCAAAAAAAAAAAATATACCCCTAGAAAATTTGCTCTAGATTTTGTGTGCAAAATTTTAAACTTCTATGTTGAACGGTGTTGGAGTTCTGCTGCTAACAAAATCGAAAAAAAAAAATAATAATAATAATAATAACTAGAATGGATCTGCGAATAGCAGATCCTAGGCCGGGATCCCGGATCGGATCGATGACGTTTTCCCCTTCATGTTCTGTGTTCGAAGGACACATGTTCCACATACACGGCTTTCAAAGTTTCCATGCGACCTTACACCGTTTGTCACTGAGGCAGTCGGCCGGTCATTTGCATTCCCTCGAATATATCGGCGACCTTAATGATGCTACGCTATGCCCAGTAAAAAACGGTCGTTCCTTGGCAGACTTAGTCCGCTATTTGTAAGAACTAAGGCAAAAACTCGACCAGTGTAACAGCAAGTTTGTACATTCACATCTCAATCCACGACCTGCCATGCACAGACTCACTGCTCCACTGATAGCTCGGCCATCGTTAGAAAGTCTGCACTTAGACCACGGCACATGTCCATACCTGTCAATCACCCTGGCCTGTTTAACGTATAGTAAAGAGGACGAGGTCTGCGCAAAACAAAGCTAACTTTTACAGGTCCACGTCGTTTGCTGTTGTAGTTACATCTCTTCGCCATCTAATAGAGTACTGGAGTTAGATGGGAACTGGAATCAATGTCATCGTACAACCGTGTCGGGAGATCACGGACAGTGTAGCCGAAAGCATCAGGTCAAATACTACAAACCCAGTCCAGTCCCCATCTAACTCCATGTTAAAGCAATGGGATTCCCATCTTTTTCTGAACAAAAAACGGTGTTGTGATTTAAACGCTTGTAGCGAAAAAAGTATTGATCGAAGCTCAAATCCATTGACGAATGCTCGAAAGAGCATGTCTTGGGCTACAATTTCGTGCAGATTGCACATTTCTAGCTTCCATAGTTCTCCAGTTACAAGTCATTAAATTTACGTAACTTTTTTGAGTTTTTTGCTCATATCTCAAAAAGTTACACAGATTTGCAAAAAATACAAGCAGATTCGGAATGAACAGCTCAAGATACATCAGAATACGTTCAGAACATTTGAACTTTGAGAACTTTTTGTGACGTCACAAATTCGACCAATGGCGAACTTCCAGAGTTTTGACCGGAAGTGAACCATTTTCGCAAACTTTAAAGAACTCGTAACCTACTAGCTGCATGTCAAATTTGAAAATGATCGGTTCAGTGGTTCTGGAGAAGAAGATTTTTAAAAGTTTTACACAAAATCCAATATGGCGGCCGAACCACGTGACATGAAAAAAAAATGGAGAATTTATCCCTGGAAAATCACCGCCAAAATTTGTGTGCAAAATTTGAGATCTGTATGTTGAAAGGTGAAAAAGTTTCCTTGCTAACAAAGTCGGTGAAAAAAAAATAATAATAAGAAAAAACAGAACGATAACAATAGGGATCCCGTTCGGGAGAACGGGATCCCTAATAAGAAAAAACAGAACAATAACAATAGGGATCCCGTTCGGGAAGAACGGGATCCCTAACTAGAATGGATCTGCGAATAGCAGATCCTAGGCCGGGATCCCGGATCGGATCGATGACGTTTTCCCCTTCATGTTCTGTGTTTGAAGGACAAATGTTCCACATACACGGCTTTCAAAGTTTCCATGCGACCTTACACCGTTTGTCACTGAGGCAGTCGGCCGGTCATTTGCATTCCCTCGAATAGATCGGCGACCTTGATGATTCTACGCTATGCCCAGTGAAAAACAGTCGTTCCTTGGCAGGCTTAGCCCGCTACTAGTAAGAAAAAATGCAAAAACACGACCAGTGTAACAGCAAGTTTGTACATTGACATCTCAATCCACGACCTGCCTTGCACAGACTCACTGCTCCACTGATAGCTCGGCGATCGTTGGAAAGTCAGCACTTGGACCAGGGCACATTTCCATATCTGTCAATCACCCTGGCCTGTTTAACGTATAGTAAAGAGGACGAGGTCTGCGCAAAACAAAGCTAACTTTTATAGGTCCACATTGTTTGCTGTTGTAGTTAGATCTCTACGCCATCTAATAGAGTACTGGAGTTAGATGGGAACTGGAATCAATGTCGTCCTACAACCGTTTCGGGAGATCACGGACAGTGTAGCCGAAAGCATCAGGTCAAATACTACAAACCCAGACCAGTCCTCATCTAACTCCATGTTAAAGCAATGGGATTCCCATCTGTTTCTAAACAAAAAACGGTTTGGGGATTTAAGCGCTTCTAGCGAAAAAACTTTTGATCAGAGCTCAAATCCATTGACGAATGCTCGAAAGAGCATGTCTTGGGCTACAATTTCGTGCAGGTTGCACGTTTCTAGCTGTCATAGTTCTCGAGTTACAGGTCATTGAAGTTACGTAACTTTTTTGAGTTTTTTGCTCATATCTCAAAAAGTTACACAGATATGCAAAAAATACAACCAGATTCAGAATCAGCAGCACAAGATACATCAGAATACGTTCAGAACAATTGAACTTTAAGAACTTTTTGTGACGTCATAATTTCGACCAATGGCGAGCTTCTAGAGTTTTGACCGGAAGTCAACCATTTTCTCAAACTTTAAAGAACTCGTAACTTACTAGCTGCATGATAAATTTGAAAACGATCGGTTCAGTGGTTCTCGAGAAGAAGATTTTTAAAAGTTTTACACAAAATCCAATATGGCGGCCGAACCACGTGACATAAGAAAAAAAAGAAAAATATACCCCTGGAAAATTTCCACCAGATTATGTGAACAAAATTTGAGACCTCTATGTTGAACGGTGTTAAAGTTCTGCTGCTAACAAAGTCGGTGAAAAAACAATAATAATAATAATAAGAACTAGAATGGATCTGCGAATAGCAGATCCTAGGCCGGGATCCCGGATCGGATCGATGACGTTTTCATCTTCACGTTCTGTGTTCGAAGGACACATGTTCCACATGCACGGCTTTCAAAGATTCCATGCAACCTTACACCGTTTGTCATTGAGGCAGTCGGCCGGTCATTTGCATTCCCTCGAATAGATCGGCGACCTTGATGATGCTACGCTATGCCCAGTGAAAAACAGTCGTCCCTTGGCAGGCTTAACCCGCTATTAGTCAGAAATAATGCAAAAACACGACCAGTGTAACGGCAAGTTTGTACATTCACATCTCAATCCACGACATGCCATGCACAGACTCACTGCTTCACTAATAGCTCGGCCATCGTTAGAAAGTTAGCACTTGGAGCAGGGCACATGTCCATATCTGTCAATCACCCTGGCCTGTTTAACGTATAGTAAAGAGCACGAGGTCTGCGCAAAACAAAGCTAACTTTTACAGGTCCACGTCGTTTGCTGTTGTAGTTAGATGTCTACGCCATCTAATAGAGTACTGGAGTTAGATGGGAACTGGAATCAATGTCATCCTACAACCGTTTCGGGAGATCACGGACAGTGTAGCCGAAAGCATCAGGTCAAATACTACAAACCCAATCCAGTCCCCATCTAACTCCATGTTAAAGCAATAGGATTAGCACCTTTTTCTAAACAAAAAACGGTGTTGTGATTTAAACGCTTCTAGCGAAAAAACTTTTGATCGGAGCTGAAATCCGTTGACGAATGCTCGAAAGAGCATGTCTTGGGCTACAATTTCGTGCAGGTTGCACGTTTCTAGCTGTCCTAGTTCTCGAATTACAGGTCATTGAAGTTACGTAACTTTATTGATTTTTTGGCTAATATCTCAAAAAGTTACACAGATATGCAAAAAATACAACCAGATTCGGAATCAGCAGCTCAAGATACATCAGAATGCGTTCAGAACAATTGAACTTTGAGAACTTTTTGTGACGTCACAAATTCGACCAATAGCGAGCTTCCAGAATTTTGATCGGAAGTGAACCATTTTCGCAAACTTTAAAGAACTCGTGACCTACTAGTTGCATGTCAAATTTGAGAACGATCGGTTCAGTGGTTCTGGAGAAGAAGATTTTTAAAGATTTTACTCAAAATCCAATATGGCGGCCGAACCACGTGACATAGCAAAAAAAAAAAAATATATACCTCTAGAAAATTTCCTCTAGATTGTGTGTGCAAAATTTTAAACTTCTATGTTGAACGGTGTTGGAGTTCTGCTGCTAACAAAATCGAAAAAAAAAAATAATAATAATAATAACTAGAATGGATCTGCGAACAGCAGATCCTAGGCCGGGATCCCGGATCGGATCGATGACGTTTTCCCCTTCATGTTCTGTGTTCGAAGGACACATGTTCCACTTACACGGCTTTCAAAATTTCCATGCGACCTTACACCGTTTGTCACTGAGGCAGTCGGCCGATCATTTGCATTCCCTTAAATGGATCGGCGACCTTAATAATGCTACGCTATGCCCAGTGAAAAACGGTCCTTTCTTGGCAGACTTAGCCCGCTATTTGTAAGAAATAAGGCAAAAACAAGACCAGTGTAACAGCAAGTTTGTACATTCACATCTCAATGCACGACATGCCATGCACAGACTCACTGCTCCACTGATAACTCGGCCATTGTTAGAAAGTCAGGCCTTGAACCACGGCACATGTCCATATCTGTCAATCACCCTGGCCTGTTTAACATATAGTAAAGAGGACGAGGTCTGCGCAAAACAAAGCTAACTTTTACAGGTCCACGTCGTTTGCTGTTGTAGTTAGATCTCTACGCCATCTAATAGAGTACTGGAGATAGATGGGAAATGGAATCAATGTCATCGTACAACCGTTTCTGGAGATCACGGACAGTGTAGGCGAAAGCATCAGGTTAAATACTACAAACCCAGCCCAGTCCCCATCTAACTCCATGTTAAAGCAATGGGATTCCCATCTTTTTCTAAACAAAAAACGGTGTTCTGATTTAAACGCTTCTAGCGAAAAAACTATTGATCGGAGCTCAAATCCGTGGACGAATGCTCGAAAGAGCATGTCTTGGGCTACAATTTCGTGCAGGTTGCACATTTCTAGCTGCCATAGTTCTCTAGTTACAGGTCATTGAAATTACGTCACTTTTTTGAGTTTTTTGTTGATATCTCAAAAAGTTACACAGATATGCAAAAAATACAACCAGATTCGGAATCAGCAGCTCGAGATACATCGGAATACGTTCAGAACAATTGAACTTTGAGAACTTTTTGTGACGTCACAAATTCGACCAATGGCGAGCTTCCAGAATTTTGACCCGAAGTAAACGATTTTCGCAAACTTTAAAGAACTCGTAACCTACTAGCTGCATGTCAAATTTGAAAACGATCGGTTCAGTGGTTCTGGAGAAGAAGATTTTTAAAGATTTTACACAAAATCCAATATGGCGGCCGAACCACGTGACATGAAAAAAAAATTGAGAATTTATCCCTGGAAAATCTCCGCCAAAATTTGTGTGCAAAATTTGAGACCTCTATGTTGAACAGTAAAAAAGTTTCCTTGCTAACAAAGTCGGTGAAAAAAAAATAATAATAAGAAAAAACAGAACGATAACAATAGGGATCCCGTTCGGGAGAACGGGATCCCTAATAACTAGAATGGATCTGCGAATAGCAGATCCTAGGCCGGGATCCCGGATCGGATCGATGACGTTTTCATCTTCACGTTCTGTGTTCGAAGGACACATGTTCCACATACACGGCTTTCAAAGATTCCATGCAACCTTACACCGTTTGTCATTAAGGCAGTCGGCTGGTCATTTGCATTCCCTCGAATAGATCGGCGACCTTGATGATGCTACGCTATGCCCAGTGAAAAACAGTCGTCCCTTGGCAGGCTTAACCCGCTATTAGTAAGAAATAATGCAAAAACACGACCAGTGTAACAGCAAGTTTGTACATTGACATCTCAATCCACGACCTGCCATGCACAGACTCACTGCTCCACTGATAGCTCGGCCATCGTTAGAAAGTCAGCACTTGGAGCAGGGCACATGTCCATATCTGTCAATCACCCTGGCCTGTTTAACGTATAGTAAAGAGGATAAGGTCAACGCAAAACAAAGCTAACTTTTACAGGTCCACGTCGTTTGCTGTTGTAGTTAGATCTCTACGCCATCTAATAGAATACTGGAGTTAGATGTGAAATGGAATCAATGTCATCCTACAACCGTTTCGGGAGATCACGGACAGTGTAGCCGAAAGCATCAGGTCAAATACTATAAACCCAGTCCAGTCCCCATCTAACTCCATGTTAAATCAATAGGATTCCAATCTTTTCTAAACAAAAATCGGTGTTGACATTTAAACGCTTCTAGCGTGAAAACTATTGATCGGAGCTCAAATCCATTGACGAATGCTCGAAAGAGCATGTCTTGGACTACAATTTCGTGCAGGCTGCACATTTCTAGCTTCCATAGTTCTCGAGTTACAGGTCATTAAAGTTACGTCACTTTTTTGAGTTTTTTGCTTATATCTCAAAAAGTTTTGCAGATACAAAAAAAATTCAAGCAGATTCAGAATGAGCAGCTGAAGATACATCAGAATACGTTGAGAACAATTGAACTTTGAGAACTTTTTGTGACGTCACAAATTCGACCAATAGCGAGCTTCCAGAATTTTGACCGGAAGTGAACCATTTCGCAAACTTTAAAGAACTCGTGACCTACTAGCTGCATGTCAAATTTGAAAACGATCGGTTCAGTGGTTCTGGAGAAGAAGATTTTTAAAGATTTTACACAAAATCCAACATGGCGGCCGAACCACGTGACATAACAAAAAGTGGAGAATTTGTCCCGAGATATTCACCGCCAGAATATGTGTGCAAAATTTGAGACCTCTATGTTGAACGGTGAAAAAGTTTCCATGCGAACAAAGTCGGTGAAAAAAAAATAATAATAATAATAATAATAATAATAATAATAATAAGAAAAAACAGAACGAAAACAATAGGGATCCCGTTCGGGAGAACGGGATCCCTAATAACTAGAATGGATCTGCGAATAGCAGATCCTAGGCCGGGATCCCGGATCGGATCGATGACGTTTTCCCCTTCATGTTCTGTGTTCGAAGGACACATGTTCCACATACACGGCTTTCAAAGTTTCCATGCGACCTTACACCGTTTGTCACTGAGGCAGTCGGCCGGCCATTTGTATTCCCTCGAATAGATGGAAGACCCTAATGATGCTACGCTATGCCCAGTGAAAAACAGTCGTTTCTTGGCAGATTTAGCCCGCTATTTTTAAGAAATAAGGCAAAAACACGACCAGTGTAACAGCAAGTTTCTACATTCACATCTCAATCCACGACCTGCCATGCATGGACTCACTGCTCCACTGATAGCTCGGCCATCGTTAGAAAGTCAGCACTTAGACCACGGCACATGTCCATCTCTGTCAATCTCCCTGGACTGTTTAAACGTATAGTAAAGAGGACGAGGTCTGCGCAAAACAAAGCTAACTTTTACAGGTCCACTTCGTTTGCTGTTGTAGTTAGTTCTCTACGCCATCTAATAGAGTACTGGAGATAGATGGGAACTGGAATCAATGTCATCGCACAACCGTTTCGGGAGATCACGGACAGTGTAGCCGAAAGCATTAGGTCAAATACTACAAACCCAGTCCAGTCCCCATCTAACTGCATGTTAAAGCATAGGATTCCCACCTTTTTCTAAACAAAAAACGGTGTTGTGATTTAAACGCTTGTAGCGAAAAAACTATTAAACGGAGCTCAAATCCGTTGACGAATGATCGAAAGAGCATGTCTTGGGCTACAATTTCGTGCAGGTTGCAGATTTCTAGCTGCCATAGTTCTCGAGTTACATGTCATTGAACTTACGTAACTTTTTTGAGTTTTTTGCTAATATCTCAAAAAGTTATACAGATATGTAGAAAGTACAGGCAGATTCGGAATCAGCAGGTCAAGATACATCAGAATACGTTCAGAACATTTGAACTTTGAGAACTTTTTGTGACGTCACAAATTCGACCAATGGCGAGCTTCCAGAGTTTGACCGGAAGTGAACCATTTTCGCAAACTTTAAAGAACTTGTGACCTACTAGCTGCATGTCGAATTTGAAAACGATCGGTTCAGTGGTTCTGGAGAAGAAGATTTTTAAAAGTTTTACACAAAATCCAATATGGCGGCCGAATCACGTGATATAGCCAAAAAAAAAAAATATACCCCTAGAAAATTTCCGCTAGATTATGTGTACAAAATCTGAGACCTCTATGTTGATCGGTGTTGGAGTTCTGCTGCTAACAAAATCGAAAAAAAAAATAATAATAATAATAATAACTAGAATGGATCTGCGAATAGCAGATCCTAGGCCGGGATCCCGGATCTGATCGATGACGTTTTCCCCTTCATGTTCTGTGTTCGAAGGACACATGTTTGACATACACGGCTTTTAATGTTTCCATGCGACCTTACACCGTTTATCACTTAGTCAGTCGGCCGGTCATTTGCAAA